>NW_027526295.1:33606590-33878590 GCF_048455015.1 Haemaphysalis longicornis | reverse complement strand
TGAAGGCGGAAAAGAAAAACGCGTAGTAGACAATTCCATTAGGTAAGCTTTCGCGAAACACCTAGTATGTACGGGTGCTCGGTTCCTTATATGTTTGGGGAAATATTAAGGAGCGGGACAACTTTTATACGACGTCCAAAAAACGAAAAGGTATTCGCCGACGAAGCTTCAGCCAACCCATTGCTACTCCGTCGTTATATACGGAAACTCTTCCTTTTATGAGTGGCAAACTACTGAGGAGCGGTACGAGTTTGAAGGCGGAAAAGAAAAAAGCGTAGCATTAGGTAAGCTTTCGCGAAACACCTAGTATGTACGGGTGCTCGGTTCCTTATATGTTTGGGGAAATATTAAGGAGCGGGACAACTTTTATACGACGTCCAAAAAACGAAAAGGTATTCGCCGACGAAGCTTCAGCCAACCCACTGCTACTCCGTCGTTATACACGGAAACTCTTCCTTTTATGAGTGGCAAACTACTGAGGAGCGGTACGAGTTTGAAGGCGGAAAAGAAAAAAGCGTAGTAGACAATTCCATTAGGTAAGCTTTCGCGAAACACCTAGTATGTACGGGTGCTCGGTTCCTTATATGTTTGGGGAAATATTAAGGAGCGGGACAACTTTTATACGACGTCCAAAATACGAAAAGGTATTCGCCGACGAAGCTTCAGCCAACCCATTGCTACTCCGTCGTTATATACGGAAACTCTTCCTTTATGAGTGGCAAACTACTGAGAAGCGGTACGAGTTTGAAGGCAGAAAAAAACGTAGTAGACAATTCCATTAGGTAAGCTTTCGCGAAACTCCTAGTATGTACGGGTGCTCGGTTCCTTATATGTTTGGGGAAATATTAAGGAGCGGGACAACTTTTATACGACGTCCAAAAAACGAAAAGGTATTCGCCGACGAAGCTTCAGCCAACCCATTGCTACTCCGTCGTTATATACGGAAACTCTTCCTTTTATGAGTGGCAAACTACTAAGGAGCGGTACGAGTTTGAAGGCAGAAAAAAACGTAGTAGACAATTCTATTAGGTAAGCTTTCGCGAAACACCTAGAATGTACGGGTGCTCGGTTCCTTATATGTTTGGGGAAATATTAGGGAGCGGGACAACTTTTATACGACGTCCAAAAAACGAAAAGGTATTCGCCGACGAAGCTTCAGCCAACCCATTGCTACTCCGTCGTTATATACAGAAACTCTTCCTTTTATGAGTGGCAAACTACTGAGGAGCGGTACGAGTTTGAAGGCGGAAAAGAACGTAGTAGACAATTCCATTAGGTAAGCTTTCGCGAAACACCTAGTATGTACGGGTGCTCGGTTCCTTATATGTTTGGGGAAATATTAATGAGCGGGACAACTTTTATACGACGTCCAAAAAACGAAAAGGTATTCGCCGACGAAGCTTCAGCCAACCCATTGCTACTCCGTCGTTATATACGGAAACTCTTCCTTTTATGAGTGGCAAACTACTGAGGAGCGGTACGAGTTTGAAGGCGGAAAAAAACGTAGCAGACAATTCCATTAGGTAAGCTTTCGCGAAACACCTAGTATGTACGGGTGCTCGGTTCCTTATATGTTTGGGGAAATTATAATGAGCGGGACAACTTTTATACGACGTCCAAAAAACGAAAAGGTATTCGCCGACGAAGCTTCAGCCAACCCATTGCTACTCCGTCGTTATATACGGAAACTCTTCCTTTTATGAGTGGCAAAATACTGAGGAGCGGTACGAGTTTGAAGGCAGAAAAAAACGTAGTAGACAATTCCATTAGGTAAGCTTTCGCGAAACACCTAGTATGTACAGGTGCTCGGTTCCTTATATGTTTGGGGAAATGTTAAGGAGCGAGACAACTTTTATACGACGTCCAAAAAACGAAAAGGTATTCGCCGACGAAGCTTCAGCCAACCCATTGCTACTCCGTCGTTATATACGGAAACTCTTCCTTTTATGAGTGGCAAACTACTGAGGAGCGGTACGAGTTTGAAGGCGGAAAAGAAAAAAGCGTAGCATTAGGTAAGCTTTCGCGAAACACCTAGTATGTACGGGTGCTCGGTTCCTTATATGTTTGGGGAAATATTAAGGAGCGGGACAACTTTTATACGACGTCCAAAAAACGAAAAGGTATTCGCAGACGAAGCTTCAGCCAACCCATTGCTACTCCGTTGTTATATACGGAAACTCTTCCTTTTATCAGTGGCAAACTACTGAGGAGCGGTACGAGTTTGAAGGCAGAAAAGAAAAAAACGTAGTAGACTATTCCATTAGGTAAGCTTTCGCGAAACACCTAGTATGTACGGGTGCTCGGTTCCTTATATGTTTGTCGAAATATTAAGGAGCGGGACAACTTTTATACGACGTCCAAAAAACGAAAAGGTATTCGCAGACGAAGCTTCAGCCAACCCATTGCTACTCCGTCGTTATATACGGAAACTCTTCCTTTTATGAGTGGCAAACTACTGAGGAGCGGTACGAGTTTGAAGGCGGAAAAGAAAAAAGCGTAGTAGACAATTCCATTAAGTAAGCTTTCGCGAAACACCTAGTATGTACAGGTGCTCGGTTCCTTATATGTTTGGGGAAATATTAAGGAGCGGGACAACTTTTATACGACGTCCAAAAAACGAAAAGGTATTCGCCGACGAAGCTTCAGCCAACCCATTGCTACTCCGTCGTTATATACGGAAACTCTTCCTTTTATGAGTGGCAAACTAATGAGGGGCGGTACGAGTTTGAAGGCGGAAAAAAACGTAGTAGACAATTCCATTAGGTAAGCTTTCGCGAAACACCTAGTATGTACGGGTGCTCGGTTCCTTATATGTTTGGGGAAATATTAAGGAGCGGGACAACTTTTATACGACGTCCAAAAAACGAAAAGGTATTCGCCGACGAAGCTTCAACCAACCCATTGCTACTCCGTCGTTATATACGGAAACTCTTCCTTTTATGAGTGGCAAACTACTGAGGAGCGGTACGAGTTTGAAGGCGGAAAAGAAAAAAGCGTAGTAGACAATTCCATTAGGTAAGCTTTCGCGAAACACCTAGTATGTACGGGTGCTCGGTTCCTTATATGTTTGGGGAAATATTAAGGAGCGGGACAACTTTTATACAACGTCCAAAAAACGAAAAGGTATTCGCCGACGAAGCTTCAGCCAACCCATTTCTTCTCCGTCGTTATATACGGAAACTCTTCCTTTTATGAGTGGCAAACTACTGAGGAGCGGTACGAGTTTGAAGGCAGAAAAAAACGTAGTAGACAATTCCATTAGGTAAGCTTTCGCGAAACACCTAATATGTACAGGTGCTCGGTTCCTTATATGTTTGGGGAAATTATAAGGAGTGGGACAACTTTTATACGACGTCCAAAAAACGAAAAGGTATTCGCCGACGAAGCTTCAGCCAACCCATTGCTACTCCGTCGTTATATACGGAAACTCTTCCTTTTATGAGTGGCAAACTACTGAGGAGCGGTACGAGTTTGAAGGCGGAAAAGAAAAAAGCGTAGCATTAGGTAAGCTTTCGCGAAACACCTAGTATGTACGGGTGCTCGGTTCCTTATATGTTTGGGGAAATATTAAGGAGCGGGACAACTTTTATACGACGTCCAAAAAACGAAAAGGTATTCGCAGACGAAGCTTCAGCCAACCCATTGCTACTCCGTTGTTATATACGGAAACTCTTCCTTTTATGAGTGGCAAACTACTGAGGAGCGGTACGAGTTTGAAGGCAGAAAAGAAAAAAACGTAGTAGACAATTCCATTAGGTAAGCTTCCGCGAAACACCTAGTATGTACGGGTGCTCGGTTCCTTATATTTTTCTGGAAATATTAAGGAGCGGGACAACTTTTATACGACGTCCAAAAAACGAAAAGGTATTCGCCGACGAAGCTT
This sequence comes from Haemaphysalis longicornis, assembly GCF_048455015.1. Classification (NCBI taxonomy): domain Eukaryota; kingdom Metazoa; phylum Arthropoda; class Arachnida; order Ixodida; family Ixodidae; genus Haemaphysalis; species Haemaphysalis longicornis. The sequence goes on along the minus strand of NW_027526295.1, from coordinate 33,874,707 downwards.
CAGCCAACCCATTGCTACTCCGTCGTTATATACGGAAACTCTTCCTTTTATGAGTGGCAAACTACTGAGGAGCGGTACGAGTTTGAAGGCGGAAAAGAAAAAAGCGTAGTAGACAATTTCATTAGGTAAGCTTTCGCGAAACACCTAGTATGCACGGGTGCTCGGTTCCTTATATGTTTGGGGAAATATTAAGGAGCGGGACAACTTTTATACGACGTCCAAAAAACGAAAAGGTATTCGCCGACGAAGCTTCAGCCAACCCATTCCTACTCCGTCGTTATATACGGAAACTCTTCCTTTTATGAGTGGCAAACTACTGAGGAGCGGTACGAGTTTGAAGGCGGAAAAGAAAAAAGCGTAGTAGACAATTCCATTAGGTAAGCTTTCGCGAAACACCTAGTATGTACGGGTGCTCGGTTCATTATGTTTGGGGAAATATTAAGGAGCGGGACAACTTTTATACGACGTCCAAAAAACGAAAAGGTATTCGCCGACGAAGCTTCAGCCAACCCATTGCTACTCCGTCGTTATATACGGAAACTCTTCCTTTTATGAGTGGCAAACTACTGAGGAGCGGTACGAGTTTGAAGGCGGAAAAGAAAAAAGCGTAGTAGACAATTCCATTAGGTAAGCTTTCGCGAAACACCTAGTATGTACGGGTGCTCGGTTCCTTATATGTTTGGGGAAATATTAAGGAGCGGGACAACTTTTATACGACGTCCAAAAAACGAAAAGGTATTCGCAGACGAAGCTTCAGCCAACCCACTGCTACTCCGTCGTTATATACGGAAACTCTTCCTTTTATGAGTGGCAAACTACTGAGGAGCGGTACGAGTTTGAAGGCAGAAAAAAACGTAGTGGACAATTCCATTAGGTAAGCTTTCGCGAAACACCTAGTATGTACGGGTGTTCGGTTCCTGATATGTTTGGGGAAATATTAAGGAGCGGGACAACTTTTATACGACTTCCAAAAAACGAAAAGGTATTTGCCGACGAAGCTTCAGCCAACCCATTGCTACTCCGTCGTTATATACGGAAACTCTTCCTTTTATGAGTGGCAAACTACTGAGGAGCGGTACGAGTTTGAAGGCAGAAAAAAACGTAGTAGACAATTCCATTAGGTAAGCTTTCGCGAAACACCTAGTATGTACATGTGCTCGGTTCCTTATATGTTTGGGGAAATATTAAGGAGCGGGACAACTTTTATACGACGTCCAAAAAACGAAAAGGTATTCGCCGACGAAGCTTCAGCCAACCCATTGCTACTCCGTCGTTATAAACGGAAACTCTTCCTTTTATGAGTGGCAAACTAATGAGGAGCAGTACGAGTTTGAAGGCGGAAAAAAACGTAGTAGACAATTCCATTAGGTAAGCTTTCGCGAAACACCTAGTATGTACGGGTGCTCGGTTCCTTATATGTTTGGGGAAATATTAAGGAGCGGGACAACTTTTATACGACGTCCAAAAAACGAAAAGGTATTCGCCGACGAAGCTTCAACCAAACCATTGCTACTCCGTCGTTATAAACGGAAACTCTTCCTTTTATGAGTGGCAAACTACTGAGGAGCGGTACGAGTTTGAAGGCGGAAAAGAAAAAAGCGTAGTAGACAATTCCATTAGGTAAGCTTTCGCGAAACACCTAGTATGTACGGGTGCTCGGTTCCTTATATGTTTGGGGAAATATTAAGGAGCGGGACAACTTTTTACGACGTCCAAAAAACGAAAAGGTATTCGCAGACGAAGCTTCAGCCAACCCATTGCTACTCCGTCGTTATATACGGAAACTCTTCCTTTTATGAGTGGCAAACTACTGAGGAGCGGTACGAGTTTGAAGGCGGAAAAGAAAAAAGCGTAGTAGACAATTCCATTAAGTAAGCTTTCGCGATACACCTGGTATGTACGGGTGCTCGGTTCCTTATATGTTTGGGGAAATATTAAGGAGCGGGACAACTTTTATACGACGTCCAAAAAACGAAAAGGTATTCGCAGACGAAGCTTCAGCCAACCCACTGCTACTCCGTCGTTATATACGGAAACTCTTCCTTTTATGAGTGGCAAACTACTGAGGAGCGGTACGAGTTTGAAGGCAGAAAAAAACGTAGTGGACAATTCCATTAGGTAAGCTTTCGCGAAACACCTAGTATGTACGGGTGCTCGGTTCCTTATATGTTTGGGGAAATATTAAGGAGCGGGACAACTTTTATACGACGTCCAAAAAACGAAAAGGTATTCGCCGACGAAGCTTCAGCCAACCCACTGCTACTCCGTGGTTATATAGGGAAACTCTTCCTTTTATGAGTGGCAAACTACTGAGGAACGGTACGAGTTTGAAGGCAGAAAAAAACGTAGTAGACAATTCCATTAGGTAAGCTTTCGCAAAACACCTAGTATGTACGGGTGCTCGGTTCCTTATATGTTTGGGGAAATATTATGGAGCGGGACAACTTTTAGACGACGTCCAAAAAACGAAAAGGTATTCGCCGACGAAGCTTCAGCCAACCCACTGCTACTCCGTCGTTATATACGGAAACTCTTCCTTTTAGGAGTGGCAAACTACTGAGGAGCGGTACGAGTTTGAAGGCAGAAAAAAACGTAGTAGACAATTCCATTAGGTAAGCTTTCGCGAAACACCTAGTATGTACGGGTGCTCGGTTCCTTATATGTTTGGGGAAATATAAGGAGCGGGACAACTTTTATACGACGTCCAAAAAACGAAAAGGTATTCGCCGACGAAGCTTCAGCCAACCCACTGCTACTCCGTCGTTATATACGGAAACTCTTCCTTTTATGAGTGGCAAACTACTGAGGAGCAGTACGAGTTTGAAGGCAGAAAAAAACGTAGTAGACAATTCCATTAGGTAAGGTTTCGCGAAACACCTAGTATGTACGGGTGCTCATTTCATTATATGTTTGGGGAAATAATAAGGAGCGGGACAACTTTTATACGACGTCCAAAAAACGAAAAGGTATTCGCCGACGAAGCTTCAGCCAACCCATTGCTACTCCGTCGTTATATACGGAAACTCTTCCTTTTATGAGTGGCAAACTACTGAGGAGCGGTACGAGTTTGAAGGCGGAAAAGAAAAAAGCGTAGTAGACAATTCCATTAGGTAAGCTTTCGCGAAACACCTAGTATGCACGGGTGCTCGGTTCCTTATATGTTTGGGGAAATATTAAGGAGCGGGACAACTTTTATACGACGTCCAAAAAACGAAAAGGTATTCGCCGACGAAGCTTCAGCCAACCCATTGCTACTCCGTCGTTATATACGGAAACTCTTCCTGTTATGAGTGGCAAACTACTGAGGAGCGGTACGAGTTTGAAGGCGGAAAAGAAAAAAGCGTAGTAGACAATTCCACTAGGTAAGCTTTTGCGAAACACCTAGTATGTACGGGTGCTCGGTTCCTTATATGTTTGGGGAAATAATAAGGAGCGGGACAACTTTTATACGACGTCCAAAAAACGAAAAGGTATTCGCCGACGAAGCTTCAGCCAACCCATTGCTACTCCGTCGTTATATACGGAAACTCTTCCTTTTATGAGTGGCAAACTACTGAGGAGCGGTACGAGTTTGAAGGCGGAAAAGAAAAAAGCGTAGTAGACAATTCCATTAGGTAAGCTTTCGCGAAGCACCTAGTATGTACGGGTGCTCGGTTCCTTATATGTTTGGGGAAATATTAAGGAGCGGGACAACTTTTATACGACGTCCAAAAAACGAAAAGGTATTCGCCGACGAAGCTTCAGCCAACCCACTGCTACTCCGTCGTTATATACGGAAACTCTTCCTTTTATGAGTGGCAAACTACTGAGGAGCGGTACGAGTTTGAAGGCAGAAAAAAACGTAGTAGACAAGTCCAGTAGGTAAGCTTTCGCGAAACACCTAGTATGTACGGGTGCTCGGTTCCTTATATGTTTGGGAAAATATTAAGGAGCGGGACAACTTTTATACGACGTCCAAAAAACGAAAAGGTATTCGCCGACGAAGCTTCAGCCAACCCATTGCTACTCCGTCGTTATATACGGAAACTCTTCCTTTTATGAGTGGCAAACTACTGAGGAGCGGTACGAGTTTGAAGGCGGAAAAGAAAAAAGCGTAGTAGACAATTCCATTAGGTAAGCTTTCGCGAAACACCTAGTGGGAACGGGTGCTCGGTTCCTTATATGTTTGGGGAAATATTAAGGAGCGGGACAACTTTTATACGACGTCCAAAAAACGAAAAGGTATTCGCCGACGAAGCTTCAGGCAACCCACTGCTACTCCGTCGTTATATACGGAAACTCTTCCTTTTATGAGTGGCAAACTACTGAGGAGCGGTACGAGTTTGAAGGCAGAAAAAAACGTAGTAGACAATTCCATTAGGTAAGCTTCCGCGAAACACCTAGTATGTACGGGTGCTCGGTTCCTTATATTTTTCTGGAAATATTAAGGAGCGGGACAACTTTTATACGACGTCCAAAAAACGAAAAGGTATTCGCCGACGAAGCTTCAGCCAACCCATTGCTACTCCGTCGTTATATACGGAAACTCTTCCTTTTATGAGTGGCAAACTACTGAGGAGCGGTACGAGTTTGAAGGCGGAAAAGAAAAAAGCGTAGTAGACAATTCCATTAGGTAAGCTTTCGCGAAACACCTAGTATGCACGGGTGCTCGGTTCCTTATATGTTTGGGGAAATATTAAGGAGCGGGACAACTTTTATACGACGTCCAAAAAACGAAAAGGTATTCGCCGACGAAGCTTCAGCCAACCCATTCCTACTCCGTCGTTATATACGGAAACTCTTCCTTTTATGAGTGGCAAACTACTGAGGAGCGGTACGAGTTTGAAGGCGGAAAAGAAAAAAGCGTAGTAGACAATTCCATTAGGTAAGCTTTCGCGAAACACCTAGTATGTACGGGTGCTCGGTTCCTTATGTTTGGGGAAATATTAAGGAGCGGGACAACTTTTATACGACGTCCAAAAAACGAAAAGGTATTCGCAGACGAAGCTTCAGCCAACCCATTGCTACTCCGTTGTTATATACGGAAACTCTTCCTTTTATGAGTGGCAAACTACTGAGGAGCGGTACGAGTTTGAAGGCAGAAAAGAAAAAAACGTAGTAGACTATTCCATTAGGTAAGCTTTCGCGAAACACCTAGTATGTACGGGTGCTCGGTTCCTTATATGTTTGGGGAAATATTAAGGAGCGGGACAACTTTTATACGACGTCCAAAAAACGAAAAGGTATTCGCAGACGAAGCTTCAGCCAACCCATTGCTACTCCGTCGTTATATACGGAAACTCTTCCTTTTATGAGTGGCAAACTACTGAGGAGCGGTACGAGTTTGAAGGCGGAAAAGAAAAAAGCGTAGTAGACAATTCAATTAAGTAAGCTTTCTCGAAACACCTAGTATGTACAGGTGCTCGGTTCCTTATATGTTTGGGGAAATATTAAGGAGCGGGACAACTTTTATACGACGTCCAAAAAACGAAAAGGTATTCGCCGACGAAGCTTCAGCCAACCCACTGCTACTCCGTGGTTATATACGGAAACTCTTCCTTTTATGAGTGGCAAACTACTGAGGAACGGTACGAGTTTGAAGGCAGAAAAAAACGTAGTAGACAATTCCATTAGGTAAGCTTTCGCAAAACACCTAGTATGTACGGGTGCTCGGTTCCTTATATGTTTGGGGAAATATTATGGAGCGGGACAACTTTTAGACGACGTCCAAAAAACGAAAAGGTATTCGCCGACGAAGCTTCAGCCAACCCACTGCTACTCCGTCGTTATATACGGAAACTCTTCCTTTTAGGAGTGGCAAACTACTGAGGAGCGGTACGAGTTTGAAGGCAGAAAAAAACGTAGTAGACCATTCCATTAGGTAAGCTTTCGCGAAACACCTAGTATGTACGGGTGCTCGGTTCCTTATATGTTTGGGGAAATATAAGGAGCGGGACAACTTTTATACGACGTCCAAAAAACGAAAAGGTATTCGCCGACGAAGCTTCAGCCAACCCACTGCTACTCCGTCGTTATATACGGAAACTCTTCCTTTTATGAGTGGCAAACTACTGAGGAGCAGTACGAGTTTGAAGGCAGAAAAAAACGTAGTAGACAATTCCATTAGGTAAGGTTTCGCGAAACACCTAGTATGTACGGGTGCTCATTTCCTTATATGTTTGGGGAAATATTAAGGAGCGGGACAACTTTTATACGACGTCCAAAAAACGAAAAGGTATTCGCCGACGAAGCTTCAGCCAACCCATTGCTACTCCGTCGTTATATACGGAAACTCTTCCTTTTATGAGTGGCAAACTACTGAGGAGCGGTACGAGTTTGAAGGCGGAAAAGAACAAAGCGTAGTAGACCATTCCACTAGGTAAGCTTTCGCGAAACACCTAGTATGTACGGGTGCTCGGTTCCTTATATGTTTGGGGAAATATTAAGGAGCGGGACAACTTTTATACGACGTCCAAAAAACGAAAAGGTATTCGCCGACGAAGCTTCAGCCAACCCATTGCTACTCCGTCGTTATATACGGAAACTCTTCCTTTTATGAGTGGCAAACTACTGAGGAGCGGTACGAGTTTGAAGGCGGAAAAGAAAAAAGCGTAGTAGACAATTCCATTAGGTAAGCTTTAGCGAAGCACCTAGTATGTACGGGTGCTCGGTTCCTTATATGTTTGGGGAAATATTAAGGAGCGGGACAACTTTTATACGACGTCCAAAAAACGAAAAGGTATTCGCCGACGAAGCTTCAGCCAACCCACTGCTACTCCGTCGTTATATACGGAAACTCTTCCTTTTATGAGTGGCAAACTACTGAGGAGCGGTACGAGTTTGAAGGCAGAAAAAAACGTAGTAGACAATTCCATTAGGTAAGCTTCCGCGAAACACCTAGTATGTACGGGTGCTCGGTTCCTTATATTTTTCTGGAAATATTAAGGAGCGGGACAACTTTTATACGACGTCCAAAAAACGAAAAGGTATTCGCCGACGAAGCTTCAGCCAACCCATTGCTACTCCGTCGTTATATACGGAAACTCTTCCTTTTATGAGTGGCAAACTACTGAGGAGCGGTACGAGTTTGAAGGCGGAAAAGAAAAAAGCGTAGTAGACAATTCCATTAGGTAAGCTTTCGCGAAACACCTAGTATGCACGGGTGCTCGGTTCCTTATATGTTTGGGGAAATATTAAGGAGCGGGACAACTTTTATACGACGTCCAAAAAACGAAAAGGTATTCGCCGACGAAGCTTCAGCCAACCCATTCCTACTCCGTCGTTATATACGGAAACTCTTCCTTTTATGAGTGCAAACTACTGAGGAGCGGTACGAGTTTGAAGGCGGAAAAGAAAAAAGCGTAGTAGACAATTCCATTAGGTAAGCTTTCGCGAAACACCTAGTATGTACGGGTGCTCGGTTCCTTATGTTTGGGGAAATATTAAAGAGCGGGACAACTTTTATACGACGTCCAAAAAACGAAAAGGTATTCGCAGACGAAGCTTCAGCCAACCCATTGCTACTCCGTTGTTATATACGGAAATTCTTCCTTTTATGAGTGGCAAACTACTCAGGAGCGGTACGAGTTTGAAGGCAGAAAAGAAAAAAACGTAGTAGACTATTCCATTAGGTAAGCTTTCGCGAAACACCTAGTATGTACGGGTGCTCGGTTCCTTATATGTTTGGGGAAATATTAAGGAGCGGGACAACTTTTATACGACGTCCAAAAAACGAAAAGGTATTCGCAGACGAAGCTTCAGCCAACCCATTGCTACTCCGTCGTTATATACGGAAACTCTTCCTTTTATGAGTGGCAAACTACTGAGGAGCGGTACGAGTTTGAAGGCGGAAAAGAAAAAAGCGTAGTAGACAATTCAATTAAGTAAGCTTTCTCGAAACACCTAGTATGTACAGGTGCTCGGTTCCTTATATGTTTGGGGAAATATTAAGGAGCGGGACAACTTTTATACGACGTCCAAAAAACGAAAAGGTATTCGCAGACGAAGCTTCAGCCAACCCACTGCTACTCCGTCGTTATATACGGAAACTCTTCCTTTTATGAGTGGCAAACTACTGAGGAGCGGTACGAGTTTGAAGGCAGAAAAAAACGTAGTGGACAATTCCATTAGGTAAGCTTTCGCGAAACACCTAGTATGTACGGGTGTTCGGTTCCTGATATGTTTGGGGAAATATTAAGGAGCGGGACAACTTTTATACGACGTCCAAAAAACGAAAAGGTATTCGCCGACGAAGCTTCAGCCAACCCATTGCTACTCCGTCGTTATATACGGAAACTCTTCCTTTTATGAGTGGCAAACTACTGAGGAGCGGTACGAGTTTGAAGGCAGAAAAAAACGTAGTAGACAATTCCATTAGGTAAGCTTTCGCGAAACACCTAGTATGTACATGTGCTCGGTTCCTTATATGTTTGGGGAAATATTAAGGAGCGGGACAACTTTTATACGACGTCCAAAAAACGAAAAGTTATTCGCCGACGAAGCTTCAGCCAACCCATTGCTACTCCGTCGTTATATACGGAAACTCTTCCTTTTATGAGTGGCAAACTAATGCGGAGCAGTACGAGTTTGAAGGCGGAAAAAAACGTAGTAGACAATTCCATTAGGTAAGCTTTCGCGAAACACCTAGTATGTACGAGTGCTCGGTTCCTTATATGTTTGGGGAAATATTAAGGAGCGGGACAACTTTTATACGACGTCCAAAAAACGAAAAGGTATTCGCCGACGAAGCTTCAACCAACCCATTGCTACTCCGTCGTTATAAACGGAAACTCTTCCTTTTATGAGTGGCAAACTAAAAGGAGCGGTACGAGTTTGAAGGCGGAAAAGAAAAAAGCGTAGTAGACAATTCCATTAGGTAAGCTTTCGCGAAACACCTAGTATGTACGGGTGCTCGGTTCCTTATATGTTTGGGGAAATATTAAGGAGCGGGACAACTTTTATACGACGTCCAAAAAACGAAAAGGTATTCGCAGACGAAGCTTCAGCCAACCCATTGCTACTCCGTCGTTATATACGGAAACTCTTCCTTTTATGAGTGGCAAACTACTGAGGAGCGGTACGAGTTTGAAGGCGGAAAAGAAAAAAGCGTAGTAGAGAATTCCATTAAGTAAGCTTTCGCGATACACCTAGTATGTACGGGCGCTCGGTTCCTTATATGTTTGGGGAAATATTAAGGAGCGGGACAACTTTTATACGACGTCCAAAAAACAAAAAGGTATTCGCAGACGAAGCTTCAGCCAACCCACTGCTACTCCGTCGTTATATACGGAAACTCTTCCTTTTATGAGTGGCAAACTACTGAGGAGCGGTACGAGTTTGAAGGCAGAAAAAAACGTAGTGGACAATTCCATTAGGTAAGCTTCCGCGAAACACCTAGTATGTACGGGTGCTCGGTTCCTTATATGTTTGGGGAAATATTAAGGAGCGGGACAACTTTTATACGACGTCCAAAAAACGAAAAGGTATTCGCCGACGAAGCTTCAGCCAACCCACTGCTACTCCGTGGTTATATACGGAAACTCTTCCTTTTATGAGTGGCAAACTACTGAGGAGCGGTACGAGTTTGAAGGCAGAAAAAAACGTAGTAGACAATTCCATTAGGTAAGCTTTCGCAAAACACCTAGTATGTACGGGTGCTCGGTTCCTTATATGTTTGGGGAAATATTATGGAGCGGGACAACTTTTAGACGACGTCCAAAAAACGAAAAGGTATTCGCCGACGAAGCTTCAGCCAACCCACTGCTACTTTGTCGTTATATACGGAAACTCTTCCTTTTAGGAGTGGCAAACTACTGAGGAGCGGTACGAGTTTGAAGGCAGAAAAAAACGTAGTAGACCATTCCATTAGGTAAGCTTTCGCGAAACACCTAGTATGTACGGGTGCTCGGTTCCTTATATGTTTGGGGAAATATAAGGAGCGGGACAACTTTTATACGACGTCCAAAAAACGAAAAGGTATTCGCCGACGAAGCTTCAGCCAACCCACTGCTACTCCGTCGTTATATACGGAAACTCTTCCTTTTATGAGTGGCAAACTACTGAGGAGCAGTACGAGTTTGAAGGCAGAAAAAAACGTAGTAGACAATTCCATTAGGTAAGGTTTCGCGAAACACCTAGTATGTACGGGTGCTCATTTCCTTATATGTTTGGGGAAATATTAAGGAGCGGGACAACTTTTATACGACGTCCAAAAAACGAAAAGGTATTCGCCGACGAAGCTTCAGCCAACCCATTGCTACTCCGTCGTTATATACGGAAACTCTTCCTTTTATGAGTGGCAAACTACTGAGGAGCGGTACGAGTTTGAAGGCGGAAAAGAACAAAGCGTAGTAGACCATTCCACTAGGTAAGCTTTCGCGAAACACCTAGTATGTACGGGTGCTCGGTTCCTTATATGTTTGGGGAAATATTAAGGAGCGGGACAACTTTTATACGACGTCCAAAAAACGAAAAGGTATTCGCCGACGAAGCTTCAGCCAACCCATTGCTACTCCGTCGTTATATACGGAAACTCTTCCTTTTATGAGTGGCAAACTACTGAGGAGCGGTACGAGTTTGAAGGCGGAAAAGAAAAAAGCGTAGTAGACAATTCCATTAGGTAAGCTTTAGCGAAGCACCTAGTATGTACGGGTGCTCGGTTCCTTATATGTTTGGGGAAATATTAAGGAGCGGGACAACTTTTATACGACGTCCAAAAAACGAAAAGGTATTCGCCGACGAAGCTTCAGCCAACCCACTGCTACTCCGTCGTTATATACGGAAACTCTTCCTTTTATGAGTGGCAAACTACTGAGGAGCGGTACGAGTTTGAAGGCAGAAAAAAACGTAGTAGACAATTCCATTAGGTAAGCTTCCGCGAAACACCTAGTATGTACGGGTGCTCGGTTCCTTATATTTTTCTGGAAATATTAAGGAGCGGGACAACTTTTATACGACGTCCAAAAAACGAAAAGGTATTCGCCGACGAAGCTTCAGCCAACCCATTGCTACTCCGTCGTTATATACGGAAACTCTTCCTTTTATGAGTGGCAAACTACTGAGGAGCGGTACGAGTTTGAAGGCGGAAAAGAAAAAAGCGTAGTAGACAATTCCATTAGGTAAGCTTTCGCGAAACACCTAGTATGCACGGGTGCTCGGTTCCTTATATGTTTGGGGAAATATTAAGGAGCGGGACAACTTTTATACGACGTCCAAAAAACGAAAAGGTATTCGCCGACGAAGCTTCAGCCAACCCATTCCTACTCCGTCGTTATATACGGAAACTCTTCCTTTTATGAGTGCAAACTACTGAGGAGCGGTACGAGTTTGAAGGCGGAAAAGAAAAAAGCGTAGTAGACAATTCCATTAGGTAAGCTTTCGCGAAACACCTAGTATGTACGGGTGCTCGGTTCCTTATGTTTGGGGAAATATTAAAGAGCGGGACAACTTTTATACGACGTCCAAAAAACGAAAAGGTATTCGCAGACGAAGCTTCAGCCAACCCATTGCTACTCCGTTGTTATATACGGAAATTCTTCCTTTTATGAGTGGCAAACTACTCAGGAGCGGTACGAGTTTGAAGGCAGAAAAGAAAAAAACGTAGTAGACTATTCCATTAGGTAAGCTTTCGCGAAACACCTAGTATGTACGGGTGCTCGGTTCCTTATATGTTTGGGGAAATATTAAGGAGCGGGACAACTTTTATACGACGTCCAAAAAACGAAAAGGTATTCGCAGACGAAGCTTCAGCCAACCCATTGCTACTCCGTCGTTATATACGGAAACTCTTCCTTTTATGAGTGGCAAACTACTGAGGAGCGGTACGAGTTTGAAGGCGGAAAAGAAAAAAGCGTAGTAGACAATTCAATTAAGTAAGCTTTCTCGAAACACCTAGTATGTACAGGTGCTCGGTTCCTTATATGTTTGGGGAAATATTAAGGAGCGGGACAACTTTTATACGACGTCCAAAAAACGAAAAGGTATTCGCAGACGAAGCTTCAGCCAACCCACTGCTACTCCGTCGTTATATACGGAAACTCTTCCTTTTATGAGTGGCAAACTACTGAGGAGCGGTACGAGTTTGAAGGCAGAAAAAAACGTAGTGGACAATTCCATTAGGTAAGCTTTCGCGAAACACCTAGTATGTACGGGTGTTCGGTTCCTGATATGTTTGGGGAAATATTAAGGAGCGGGACAACTTTTATACGACGTCCAAAAAACGAAAAGGTATTCGCCGACGAAGCTTCAGCCAACCCATTGCTACTCCGTCGTTATATACGGAAACTCTTCCTTTTATGAGTGGCAAACTACTGAGGAGCGGTACGAGTTTGAAGGCAGAAAAAAACGTAGTAGACAATTCCATTAGGTAAGCTTTCGCGAAACACCTAGTATGTACATGTGCTCGGTTCCTTATATGTTTGGGGAAATATTAAGGAGCGGGACAACTTTTATACGACGTCCAAAAAACGAAAAGTTATTCGCCGACGAAGCTTCAGCCAACCCATTGCTACTCCGTCGTTATATACGGAAACTCTTCCTTTTATGAGTGGCAAACTAATGCGGAGCAGTACGAGTTTGAAGGCGGAAAAAAACGTAGTAGACAATTCCATTAGGTAAGCTTTCGCGAAACACCTAGTATGTACGAGTGCTCGGTTCCTTATATGTTTGGGGAAATATTAAGGAGCGGGACAACTTTTATACGACGTCCAAAAAACGAAAAGGTATTCGCCGACGAAGCTTCAACCAACCCATTGCTACTCCGTCGTTATAAACGGAAACTCTTCCTTTTATGAGTGGCAAACTAAAAGGAGCGGTACGAGTTTGAAGGCGGAAAAGAAAAAAGCGTAGTAGACAATTCCATTAGGTAAGCTTTCGCGAAACACCTAGTATGTACGGGTGCTCGGTTCCTTATATGTTTGGGGAAATATTAAGGAGCGGGACAACTTTTATACGACGTCCAAAAAACGAAAAGGTATTCGCAGACGAAGCTTCAGCCAACCCATTGCTACTCCGTCGTTATATACGGAAACTCTTCCTTTTATGAGTGGCAAACTACTGAGGAGCGGTACGAGTTTGAAGGCGGAAAAGAAAAAAGCGTAGTAGAGAATTCCATTAAGTAAGCTTTCGCGATACACCTAGTATGTACGGGCGCTCGGTTCCTTATATGTTTGGGGAAATATTAAGGAGCGGGACAACTTTTATACGACGTCCAAAAAACAAAAAGGTATTCGCAGACGAAGCTTCAGCCAACCCACTGCTACTCCGTCGTTATATACGGAAACTCTTCCTTTTATGAGTGGCAAACTACTGAGGAGCGGTACGAGTTTGAAGGCAGAAAAAAACGTAGTGGACAATTCCATTAGGTAAGCTTCCGCGAAACACCTAGTATGTACGGGTGCTCGGTTCCTTATATGTTTGGGGAAATATTAAGGAGCGGGACAACTTTTATACGACGTCCAAAAAACGAAAAGGTATTCGCCGACGAAGCTTCAGCCAACCCACTGCTACTCCGTGGTTATATACGGAAACTCTTCCTTTTATGAGTGGCAAACTACTGAGGAGCGGTACGAGTTTGAAGGCAGAAAAAAACGTAGTAGACAATTCCATTAGGTAAGCTTTCGCAAAACACCTAGTATGTACGGGTGCTCGGTTCCTTATATGTTTGGGGAAATATTATGGAGCGGGACAACTTTTAGACGACGTCCAAAAAACGAAAAGGTATTCGCCGACGAAGCTTCAGCCAACCCACTGCTACTTTGTCGTTATATACGGAAACTCTTCCTTTTAGGAGTGGCAAACTACTGAGGAGCGGTACGAGTTTGAAGGCAGAAAAAAACGTAGTAGACAATTCCATGAGGTAAGCTTTCGCGAAACACCTAGTATGTACGGGTGCTCGGTTCCTTATATGTTTGGGGAAATATAAGGAGCGGGACAACTTTTATACGACGTCCAAAAAACGAAAAGGTATTCGCCGACAAAGCTTCAGCCAACCCACTGCTACTCCGTCGTTATATACGGAAACTCTTCCTTTTATGAGTGGCAAACTACTGAGGAGTAGTACGAGTTTGAAGGCAGAAAAAAACGTAGTAGATAATTCCATTAGGTAAGGTTTCGCGAAACACCTAGTATGTACGGGTGCTCGGTTCCTTATATGTTTGGGGAAATATTAAGGAGCGGGACAACTTTTATACGACGTCCAAAAAACGAAAAGGTATTCGCCGACGAAGCTTCAGCCAACCCATTGCTACTCCGTCGTTATATACGGAAACTCTTCCTTTTATGAGTGGCAAACTACTGAGGAGCGGTACGAGTTTGAAGGCGGAAAAGAACAAAGCGTAGTAGACAATTCCATTAGGTAAGCTTTCGCGAAACACCTAGTATGCACGGGCGCTCGGTTCCTTATATGTTTGGGGAAATATTAAGGAGCGGGACAACTTTTATACGACGTCCAAAAAACGAAAAGGTATTCGCCAAAGAAGCTTCAGCCAACCCATTGCTACTCCGTCGTTATATACGGAAACTCTTCCTTTTATGAGTGGCAAACTACTGAGGAGCGGTACGAGTTTGAAGGCGGAAAAGAAAAAAGCGTAGTAGACAATTCCATTAGGTAAGCTTTCGCGAAACACCTAGTATGTACGGGAGCTCGGTTCCTTATATGTTTGGGGAAATATTAAGGAGCGGGACAACTTTTATACGACGTCCAAAAAACGAAAAGGTATTCGCCGACGAAGCTTCAGCCAACCCATTGCTATTCCGTCGTTATATACGGAAACTCTTCCTTTTATGAGTGGCAAACTACTGAGGAGCGGTACGAGTTTGAAGGCGGAAAAGAAAAAAGCGTAGCATTAGGTAAGCTTTCGCGAAACACCTAGTATGTACGGGTGCTCGGTTCCTTATATGTTTGGGGAAATATTAAGGAGTGGGACAACTTTTATACGACGTCCAAAAAACGAAAAGGTATTCGCAGACGAAGCTTCAGCCAACCCATTGCTACTCCGTTGTTATATACGGAAACTCTTCCTTTTATGAGTGGCAAACTACTGAGGAGCGGTACGAGTTTGAAGGCAGAAAAAAACGTAGTAGACAATTCCATTAGCTAAGCTTTCGCGAAACACCTAGTATGTACAGGTGCTCGGTTCCTTATATGTTTGGGGAAATGTTAAGGAGCGGGACAACTTTTATACGACGTCCAAAAAACGAAAAGGTATTCGCCGACGAAGCTTCAGCCAACCCATTGCTACTCCGTCGTTATATACGGAAACTCTTCCTTTTATGAGTGGCAAACTACTGAGGAGCGGTACGAGTTTGAAGGCGGAAAAGAAAAAAGCGTAGCATTAGGTAAGCTTTCGCGAAACACCTAGTATGTACGGGTGCTCGGTTCCTTATATGTTTGGGGAAATATTAAGGAGCGGGACAACTTTTATACGACGTCCAAAAAACGAAAAGGTATTCGCAGACGAAGCTTCAGCCAACCCATTGCTACTCCGTTGTTATATACGGAAACTCTTCCTTTTATGAGTGGCAAACTACTGAGGAGCGGTACGAGTTTGAAGGCAGCAAAGAACAAAACGTAGTAGACTATTCCATTAGGTAAGCTTTCGCGAAACACCTAGTATGTACGGGTGCTCGGTTCCTTATATATTTGGGGAAATATTAAGGAGCGGGACAACTTTTATACGACGTCCAAAAAACGAAAAGGTATTCGCCGACGAAGCTTCAGCCAACCCATTGCTACTCCGTCGTTATATACGGAAACTCTTCCTTTTATGAGTGGCAAACTACTGAGGAGCGGTACAAGTTTGAAGGCGGAAAAGAAAAAAGCGTAGTAGACAATTCCATTAGGTAAGCTTTCGCGAAACACCTAGTATGTACGGGTGCTCGGTTCCTTATATGTTTGGGGAAATATTAAGGAGCGGGACAACTTTTATACGACGTCCAAAAAACGAAAAGGTATTCGCCGACGAAGCTTCAGCCAACCCACTGCTACTCCGTCGTTATATACGGAAACTCTTCCTTTTATAAGTGGCAAACTACTGAGGAGCGGTACGAGTTTGAAGGCAGAAAAAAACGTAGTAGACAATTCCATTAAGTAAGCTTTCGCGAAACACCTAGTATGCACGGGTGCTCGGTTCCTTATATGTTTGGGGAAATATTAAGGAGCGGGACAACTTTTATACGACGTCCAACAAACGAAAAGGTATTCGCCGACGAAGCTTCAGCCAACCCATTCCTACTCCTTCGTTATATACGGAAACTCTTCCTTTTATGAGTGGCAAACTACTGAGGAGCGGTACGAGTTTGAAGGCGGAAAAGAAAAAAGCGTAGTAGACAATTCCATTAGGTAAGCTTTCGCGAAACACCTAGTATGTACGGGTGCTCGGTTCCTTATGTTTGGGGAAATATTAAGGAGCGGGACAACTTTTATACGACGTCCAAAAAACGAAAAGGTATTCGCCGACGAAGCTTCAGCCAACCCATTGCTACTCCGTCGTTATATACGGAAACTCTTCCTTTTATGAGTGGCAAACTACTGAGGAGCGGTACGAGTTTGAAGGCGGAAAAGAAAAAAGCGTAGTAGACAATTCCATTAGGTAAGCTTTCGCGAAACACCTAGTATGTACGGGTGCTCGGTTCCTTATATGTTTGGGGAAATATTAAGGAGCGGGACAACTTTTATACGACGTCCAAAAAACGAAAAGGTATTCGCCGACGAAGCTTCAGCCAACCCACTGCTACTCCGTCGTTATATACGGAAACTCTTCCTTTTATGAGTGGCAAACTACTGAGGAGCGGTACGAGTTTGAAGGCAGAAAAAAACGTAGTAGACAATTCCATTAGGTAAGCTTTCGCGAAACACCTAGTATGTACGGGTGCTCGGTTCCTTATATGTTTGGGGAAATATTAAGGAGCGGGACAACTTTTATACGACGTCCAAAAAACGAAAAGGTATTCGCAGACGAAGCTTCAGCCAACCCATTGCTACTCCGTTGTTATATACGGAAACTCTTCCTTTTATTAGTGGCAAACTACTGAGGAGCGGTACGAGTTTGAAGGCAGAAAAGAAAAAAGCGTAGTAGACAATTCCATTAAGTAAGCTTTCGCGATACACCTGGTATGTACGGGTGCTCGGTTCCTTATATGTTTGGGGAAATATTAAGGAGCGGGACAACTTTTATACGACGTCCAAAAAACGAAAAGGTATTCGCAGACGAAGCTTCAGCCAACCCACTGCTACTCCGTCGTTATATACGGAAACTCTTCCTTTTATGAGTGGCAAACTACTGAGGAGCGGTACGAGTTTGAAGGCAGAAAAAAACGTAGTGGACAATTCCATTAGGTAAGCTTTCGCGAAACACCTAGTATGTACGGGTGCTCGGTTCCTTATATGTTTGGGGAAATATTAAGGAGCGGGACAACTTTTATACGACGTCCAAAAAACGAAAAGGTATTCGCCGACGAAGCTTCAGCCAACCCACTGCTACTCCGTGGTTATATAGGGAAACTCTTCCTTTTATGAGTGGCAAACTACTGAGGAACGGTACGAGTTTGAAGGCAGAAAAAAACGTAGTAGACAATTCCATTAGGTAAGCTTTCGCAAAACACCTAGTATGTACGGGTGCTCGGTTCCTTATATGTTTGGGGAAATATTATGGAGCGGGACAACTTTTAGACGACGTCCAAAAAACGAAAAGGTATTCGCCGACGAAGCTTCAGCCAACCCACTGCTACTCCGTCGTTATATACGGAAACTCTTCCTTTTAGGAGTGGCAAACTACTGAGGAGCGGTACGAGTTTGAAGGCAGAAAAAAACGTAGTAGACAATTCCATTAGGTAAGCTTTCGCGAAACACCTAGTATGTACGGGTGCTCGGTTCCTTATATGTTTGGGGAAATATAAGGAGCGGGACAACTTTTATACGACGTCCAAAAAACGAAAAGGTATTCGCCGACGAAGCTTCAGCCAACCCACTGCTACTCCGTCGTTATATACGGAAACTCTTCCTTTTATGAGTGGCAAACTACTGAGGAGCAGTACGAGTTTGAAGGCAGAAAAAAACGTAGTAGACAATTCCATTAGGTAAGGTTTCGCGAAACACCTAGTATGTACGGGTGCTCATTTCATTATATGTTTGGGGAAATAATAAGGAGCGGGACAACTTTTATACGACGTCCAAAAAACGAAAAGGTATTCGCCGACGAAGCTTCAGCCAACCCATTGCTACTCCGTCGTTATATACGGAAACTCTTCCTTTTATGAGTGGCAAACTACTGAGGAGCGGTACGAGTTTGAAGGCGGAAAAGAAAAAAGCGTAGTAGACAATTCCATTAGGTAAGCTTTCGCGAAACACCTAGTATGCACGGGTGCTCGGTTCCTTATATGTTTGGGGAAATATTAAGGAGCGGGACAACTTTTATACGACGTCCAAAAAACGAAAAGGTATTCGCCGACGAAGCTTCAGCCAACCCATTGCTACTCCGTCGTTATATACGGAAACTCTTCCTGTTATGAGTGGCAAACTACTGAGGAGCGGTACGAGTTTGAAGGCGGAAAAGAAAAAAGCGTAGTAGACAATTCCACTAGGTAAGCTTTTGCGAAACACCTAGTATGTACGGGTGCTCGGTTCCTTATATGTTTGGGGAAATAATAAGGAGCGGGACAACTTTTATACGACGTCCAAAAAACGAAAAGGTATTCGCCGACGAAGCTTCAGCCAACCCATTGCTACTCCGTCGTTATATACGGAAACTCTTCCTTTTATGAGTGGCAAACTACTGAGGAGCGGTACGAGTTTGAAGGCGGAAAAGAAAAAAGCGTAGTAGACAATTCCATTAGGTAAGCTTTCGCGAAGCACCTAGTATGTACGGGTGCTCGGTTCCTTATATGTTTGGGGAAATATTAAGGAGCGGGACAACTTTTATACGACGTCCAAAAAACGAAAAGGTATTCGCCGACGAAGCTTCAGCCAACCCACTGCTACTCCGTCGTTATATACGGAAACTCTTCCTTTTATGAGTGGCAAACTACTGAGGAGCGGTACGAGTTTGAAGGCAGAAAAAAACGTAGTAGACAAGTCCAGTAGGTAAGCTTTCGCGAAACACCTAGTATGTACGGGTGCTCGGTTCCTTATATGTTTGGGAAAATATTAAGGAGCGGGACAACTTTTATACGACGTCCAAAAAACGAAAAGGTATTCGCCGACGAAGCTTCAGCCAACCCATTGCTACTCCGTCGTTATATACGGAAACTCTTCCTTTTATGAGTGGCAAACTACTGAGGAGCGGTACGAGTTTGAAGGCGGAAAAGAAAAAAGCGTAGTAGACAATTCCATTAGGTAAGCTTTCGCGAAACACCTAGTGGGAACGGGTGCTCGGTTCCTTATATGTTTGGGGAAATATTAAGGAGCGGGACAACTTTTATACGACGTCCAAAAAACGAAAAGGTATTCGCCGACGAAGCTTCAGGCAACCCACTGCTACTCCGTCGTTATATACGGAAACTCTTCCTTTTATGAGTGGCAAACTACTGAGGAGCGGTACGAGTTTGAAGGCAGAAAAAAACGTAGTAGACAATTCCATTAGGTAAGCTTCCGCGAAACACCTAGTATGTACGGGTGCTCGGTTCCTTATATTTTTCTGGAAATATTAAGGAGCGGGACAACTTTTATACGACGTCCAAAAAACGAAAAGGTATTCGCCGACGAAGCTTCAGCCAACCCATTGCTACTCCGTCGTTATATACGGAAACTCTTCCTTTTATGAGTGGCAAACTACTGAGGAGCGGTACGAGTTTGAAGGCGGAAAAGAAAAAAGCGTAGTAGACAATTCCATTAGGTAAGCTTTCGCGAAACACCTAGTATGCACGGGTGCTCGGTTCCTTATATGTTTGGGGAAATATTAAGGAGCGGGACAACTTTTATACGACGTCCAAAAAACGAAAAGGTATTCGCCGACGAAGCTTCAGCCAACCCATTCCTACTCCGTCGTTATATACGGAAACTCTTCCTTTTATGAGTGGCAAACTACTGAGGAGCGGTACGAGTTTGAAGGCGGAAAAGAAAAAAGCGTAGTAGACAATTCCATTAGGTAAGCTTTCGCGAAACACCTAGTATGTACGGGTGCTCGGTTCCTTATGTTTGGGGAAATATTAAGGAGCGGGACAACTTTTATACGACGTCCAAAAAACGAAAAGGTATTCGCAGACGAAGCTTCAGCCAACCCATTGCTACTCCGTTGTTATATACGGAAACTCTTCCTTTTATGAGTGGCAAACTACTGAGGAGCGGTACGAGTTTGAAGGCAGAAAAGAAAAAAACGTAGTAGACTATTCCATTAGGTAAGCTTTCGCGAAACACCTAGTATGTACGGGTGCTCGGTTCCTTATATGTTTGGGGAAATATTAAGGAGCGGGACAACTTTTATACGACGTCCAAAAAACGAAAAGGTATTCGCAGACGAAGCTTCAGCCAACCCATTGCTACTCCGTCGTTATATACGGAAACTCTTCCTTTTATGAGTGGCAAACTACTGAGGAGCGGTACGAGTTTGAAGGCGGAAAAGAAAAAAGCGTAGTAGACAATTCAATTAAGTAAGCTTTCTCGAAACACCTAGTATGTACAGGTGCTCGGTTCCTTATATGTTTGGGGAAATATTAAGGAGCGGGACAACTTTTATACGACGTCCAAAAAACGAAAAGGTATTCGCCGACGAAGCTTCAGCCAACCCACTGCTACTCCGTGGTTATATACGGAAACTCTTCCTTTTATGAGTGGCAAACTACTGAGGAACGGTACGAGTTTGAAGGCAGAAAAAAACGTAGTAGACAATTCCATTAGGTAAGCTTTCGCAAAACACCTAGTATGTACGGGTGCTCGGTTCCTTATATGTTTGGGGAAATATTATGGAGCGGGACAACTTTTAGACGACGTCCAAAAAACGAAAAGGTATTCGCCGACGAAGCTTCAGCCAACCCACTGCTACTCCGTCGTTATATACGGAAACTCTTCCTTTTAGGAGTGGCAAACTACTGAGGAGCGGTACGAGTTTGAAGGCAGAAAAAAACGTAGTAGACCATTCCATTAGGTAAGCTTTCGCGAAACACCTAGTATGTACGGGTGCTCGGTTCCTTATATGTTTGGGGAAATATAAGGAGCGGGACAACTTTTATACGACGTCCAAAAAACGAAAAGGTATTCGCCGACGAAGCTTCAGCCAACCCACTGCTACTCCGTCGTTATATACGGAAACTCTTCCTTTTATGAGTGGCAAACTACTGAGGAGCAGTACGAGTTTGAAGGCAGAAAAAAACGTAGTAGACAATTCCATTAGGTAAGGTTTCGCGAAACACCTAGTATGTACGGGTGCTCATTTCCTTATATGTTTGGGGAAATATTAAGGAGCGGGACAACTTTTATACGACGTCCAAAAAACGAAAAGGTATTCGCCGACGAAGCTTCAGCCAACCCATTGCTACTCCGTCGTTATATACGGAAACTCTTCCTTTTATGAGTGGCAAACTACTGAGGAGCGGTACGAGTTTGAAGGCGGAAAAGAACAAAGCGTAGTAGACAATTCCACTAGGTAAGCTTTCGCGAAACACCTAGTATGTACGGGTGCTCGGTTCCTTATATGTTTGGGGAAATATTAAGGAGCGGGACAACTTTTATACGACGTCCAAAAAACGAAAAGGTATTCGCCGACGAAGCTTCAGCCAACCCATTGCTACTCCGTCGTTATATACGGAAACTCTTCCTTTTATGAGTGGCAAACTACTGAGGAGCGGTACGAGTTTGAAGGCAGAAAAAAACGTAGTAGACAATTCCATTAGGTAAGCTTCCGCGAAACACCTAGTATGTACGGGTGCTCGGTTCCTTATATTTTTCTGGAAATATTAAGGAGCGGGACAACTTTTATACGACGTCCAAAAAACGAAAAGGTATTCGCCGACGAAGCTTCAGCCAACCCATTGCTACTCCGTCGTTATATACGGAAACTCTTCCTTTTATGAGTGGCAAACTACTGAGGAGCGGTACGAGTTTGAAGGCGGAAAAGAAAAAAGCGTAGTAGACAATTCCATTAGGTAAGCTTTCGCGAAACACCTAGTATGCACGGGTGCTCGGTTCCTTATATGTTTGGGGAAATATTAAGGAGCGGGACAACTTTTATACGACGTCCAAAAAACGAAAAGGTATTCGCCGACGAAGCTTCAGCCAACCCATTCCTACTCCGTCGTTATATACGGAAACTCTTCCTTTTATGAGTGGCAAACTACTGAGGAGCGGTACGAGTTTGAAGGCGGAAAAGAAAAAAGCGTAGTAGACAATTCCATTAGGTAAGCTTTCGCGAAACACCTAGTATGTACGGGTGCTCGGTTCCTTATGTTTGGGGAAATATTAAAGAGCGGGACAACTTTTATACGACGTCCAAAAAACGAAAAGGTATTCGCAGACGAAGCTTCAGCCAACCCATTGCTACTCCGTTGTTATATACGGAAATTCTTCCTTTTATGAGTGGCAAACTACTCAGGAGCGGTACGAGTTTGAAGGCAGAAAAGAAAAAAACGTAGTAGACTATTCCATTAGGTAAGCTTTCGCGAAACACCTAGTATGTACGGGTGCTCGGTTCCTTATATGTTTGGGGAAATATTAAGGAGCGGGACAACTTTTATACGACGTCCAAAAAACGAAAAGGTATTCGCAGACGAAGCTTCAGCCAACCCATTGCTACTCCGTCGTTATATACGGAAACTCTTCCTTTTATGAGTGGCAAACTACTGAGGAGCGGTACGAGTTTGAAGGCGGAAAAGAAAAAAGCGTAGTAGACAATTCAATTAAGTAAGCTTTCTCGAAACACCTAGTATGTACAGGTGCTCGGTTCCTTATATGTTTGGGGAAATATTAAGGAGCGGGACAACTTTTATACGACGTCCAAAAAACGAAAAGGTATTCGCAGACGAAGCTTCAGCCAACCCACTGCTACTCCGTCGTTATATACGGAAACTCTTCCTTTTATGAGTGGCAAACTACTGAGGAGCGGTACGAGTTTGAAGGCAGAAAAAAACGTAGTGGACAATTCCATTAGGTAAGCTTTCGCGAAACACCTAGTATGTACGGGTGTTCGGTTCCTGATATGTTTGGGGAAATATTAAGGAGCGGGACAACTTTTATACGACGTCCAAAAAACGAAAAGGTATTCGCCGACGAAGCTTCAGCCAACCCATTGCTACTCCGTCGTTATATACGGAAACTCTTCCTTTTATGAGTGGCAAACTACTGAGGAGCGGTACGAGTTTGAAGGCAGAAAAAAACGTAGTAGACAATTCCATTAGGTAAGCTTTCGCGAAACACCTAGTATGTACATGTGCTCGGTTCCTTATATGTTTGGGGAAATATTAAGGAGCGGGACAACTTTTATACGACGTCCAAAAAACGAAAAGTTATTCGCCGACGAAGCTTCAGCCAACCCATTGCTACTCCGTCGTTATATACGGAAACTCTTCCTTTTATGAGTGGCAAACTAATGCGGAGCAGTACGAGTTTGAAGGCGGAAAAAAACGTAGTAGACAATTCCATTAGGTAAGCTTTCGCGAAACACCTAGTATGTACGAGTGCTCGGTTCCTTATATGTTTGGGGAAATATTAAGGAGCGGGACAACTTTTATACGACGTCCAAAAAACGAAAAGGTATTCGCCGACGAAGCTTCAACCAACCCATTGCTACTCCGTCGTTATAAACGGAAACTCTTCCTTTTATGAGTGGCAAACTAAAAGGAGCGGTACGAGTTTGAAGGCGGAAAAGAAAAAAGCGTAGTAGACAATTCCATTAGGTAAGCTTTCGCGAAACACCTAGTATGTACGGGTGCTCGGTTCCTTATATGTTTGGGGAAATATTAAGGAGCGGGACAACTTTTATACGACGTCCAAAAAACGAAAAGGTATTCGCAGACGAAGCTTCAGCCAACCCATTGCTACTCCGTCGTTATATACGGAAACTCTTCCTTTTATGAGTGGCAAACTACTGAGGAGCGGTACGAGTTTGAAGGCGGAAAAGAAAAAAGCGTAGTAGAGAATTCCATTAAGTAAGCTTTCGCGATACACCTAGTATGTACGGGCGCTCGGTTCCTTATATGTTTGGGGAAATATTAAGGAGCGGGACAACTTTTATACGACGTCCAAAAAACAAAAAGGTATTCGCAGACGAAGCTTCAGCCAACCCACTGCTACTCCGTCGTTATATACGGAAACTCTTCCTTTTATGAGTGGCAAACTACTGAGGAGCGGTACGAGTTTGAAGGCAGAAAAAAACGTAGTGGACAATTCCATTAGGTAAGCTTCCGCGAAACACCTAGTATGTACGGGTGCTCGGTTCCTTATATGTTTGGGGAAATATTAAGGAGCGGGACAACTTTTATACGACGTCCAAAAAACGAAAAGGTATTCGCCGACGAAGCTTCAGCCAACCCACTGCTACTCCGTGGTTATATACGGAAACTCTTCCTTTTATGAGTGGCAAACTACTGAGGAGCGGTACGAGTTTGAAGGCAGAAAAAAACGTAGTAGACAATTCCATTAGGTAAGCTTTCGCAAAACACCTAGTATGTACGGGTGCTCGGTTCCTTATATGTTTGGGGAAATATTATGGAGCGGGACAACTTTTAGACGACGTCCAAAAAACGAAAAGGTATTCGCCGACGAAGCTTCAGCCAACCCACTGCTACTTTGTCGTTATATACGGAAACTCTTCCTTTTAGGAGTGGCAAACTACTGAGGAGCGGTACGAGTTTGAAGGCAGAAAAAAACGTAGTAGACAATTCCATGAGGTAAGCTTTCGCGAAACACCTAGTATGTACGGGTGCTCGGTTCCTTATATGTTTGGGGAAATATAAGGAGCGGGACAACTTTTATACGACGTCCAAAAAACGAAAAGGTATTCGCCGACAAAGCTTCAGCCAACCCACTGCTACTCCGTCGTTATATACGGAAACTCTTCCTTTTATGAGTGGCAAACTACTGAGGAGTAGTACGAGTTTGAAGGCAGAAAAAAACGTAGTAGATAATTCCATTAGGTAAGGTTTCGCGAAACACCTAGTATGTACGGGTGCTCGGTTCCTTATATGTTTGGGGAAATATTAAGGAGCGGGACAACTTTTATACGACGTCCAAAAAACGAAAAGGTATTCGCCGACGAAGCTTCAGCCAACCCATTGCTACTCCGTCGTTATATACGGAAACTCTTCCTTTTATGAGTGGCAAACTACTGAGGAGCGGTACGAGTTTGAAGGCGGAAAAGAACAAAGCGTAGTAGACAATTCCATTAGGTAAGCTTTCGCGAAACACCTAGTATGCACGGGCGCTCGGTTCCTTATATGTTTGGGGAAATATTAAGGAGCGGGACAACTTTTATACGACGTCCAAAAAACGAAAAGGTATTCGCCAAAGAAGCTTCAGCCAACCCATTGCTACTCCGTCGTTATATACGGAAACTCTTCCTTTTATGAGTGGCAAACTACTGAGGAGCGGTACGAGTTTGAAGGCGGAAAAGAAAAAAGCGTAGTAGACAATTCCATTAGGTAAGCTTTCGCGAAACACCTAGTATGTACGGGAGCTCGGTTCCTTATATGTTTGGGGAAATATTAAGGAGCGGGACAACTTTTATACGACGTCCAAAAAACGAAAAGGTATTCGCCGACGAAGCTTCAGCCAACCCATTGCTATTCCGTCGTTATATACGGAAACTCTTCCTTTTATGAGTGGCAAACTACTGAGGAGCGGTACGAGTTTGAAGGCGGAAAAGAAAAAAGCGTAGCATTAGGTAAGCTTTCGCGAAACACCTAGTATGTACGGGTGCTCGGTTCCTTATATGTTTGGGGAAATATTAAGGAGTGGGACAACTTTTATACGACGTCCAAAAAACGAAAAGGTATTCGCAGACGAAGCTTCAGCCAACCCATTGCTACTCCGTTGTTATATACGGAAACTCTTCCTTTTATGAGTGGCAAACTACTGAGGAGCGGTACGAGTTTGAAGGCAGAAAAAAACGTAGTAGACAATTCCATTAGCTAAGCTTTCGCGAAACACCTAGTATGTACAGGTGCTCGGTTCCTTATATGTTTGGGGAAATGTTAAGGAGCGGGACAACTTTTATACGACGTCCAAAAAACGAAAAGGTATTCGCCGACGAAGCTTCAGCCAACCCATTGCTACTCCGTCGTTATATACGGAAACTCTTCCTTTTATGAGTGGCAAACTACTGAGGAGCGGTACGAGTTTGAAGGCGGAAAAGAAAAAAGCGTAGCATTAGGTAAGCTTTCGCGAAACACCTAGTATGTACGGGTGCTCGGTTCCTTATATGTTTGGGGAAATATTAAGGAGCGGGACAACTTTTATACGACGTCCAAAAAACGAAAAGGTATTCGCAGACGAAGCTTCAGCCAACCCATTGCTACTCCGTTGTTATATACGGAAACTCTTCCTTTTATGAGTGGCAAACTACTGAGGAGCGGTACGAGTTTGAAGGCAGCAAAGAACAAAACGTAGTAGACTATTCCATTAGGTAAGCTTTCGCGAAACACCTAGTATGTACGGGTGCTCGGTTCCTTATATATTTGGGGAAATATTAAGGAGCGGGACAACTTTTATACGACGTCCAAAAAACGAAAAGGTATTCGCCGACGAAGCTTCAGCCAACCCATTGCTACTCCGTCGTTATATACGGAAACTCTTCCTTTTATGAGTGGCAAACTACTGAGGAGCGGTACAAGTTTGAAGGCGGAAAAGAAAAAAGCGTAGTAGACAATTCCATTAGGTAAGCTTTCGCGAAACACCTAGTATGTACGGGTGCTCGGTTCCTTATATGTTTGGGGAAATATTAAGGAGCGGGACAACTTTTATACGACGTCCAAAAAACGAAAAGGTATTCGCCGACGAAGCTTCAGCCAACCCACTGCTACTCCGTCGTTATATACGGAAACTCTTCCTTTTATAAGTGGCAAACTACTGAGGAGCGGTACGAGTTTGAAGGCAGAAAAAAACGTAGTAGACAATTCCATTAAGTAAGCTTTCGCGAAACACCTAGTATGCACGGGTGCTCGGTTCCTTATATGTTTGGGGAAATATTAAGGAGCGGGACAACTTTTATACGACGTCCAACAAACGAAAAGGTATTCGCCGACGAAGCTTCAGCCAACCCATTCCTACTCCTTCGTTATATACGGAAACTCTTCCTTTTATGAGTGGCAAACTACTGAGGAGCGGTACGAGTTTGAAGGCGGAAAAGAAAAAAGCGTAGTAGACAATTCCATTAGGTAAGCTTTCGCGAAACACCTAGTATGTACGGGTGCTCGGTTCCTTATGTTTGGGGAAATATTAAGGAGCGGGACAACTTTTATACGACGTCCAAAAAACGAAAAGGTATTCGCCGACGAAGCTTCAGCCAACCCATTGCTACTCCGTCGTTATATACGGAAACTCTTCCTTTTATGAGTGGCAAACTACTGAGGAGCGGTACGAGTTTGAAGGCGGAAAAGAAAAAAGCGTAGTAGACAATTCCATTAGGTAAGCTTTCGCGAAACACCTAGTATGTACGGGTGCTCGGTTCCTTATATGTTTGGGGAAATATTAAGGAGCGGGACAACTTTTATACGACGTCCAAAAAACGAAAAGGTATTCGCCGACGAAGCTTCAGCCAACCCACTGCTACTCCGTCGTTATATACGGAAACTCTTCCTTTTATGAGTGGCAAACTACTGAGGAGCGGTACGAGTTTGAAGGCAGAAAAAAACGTAGTAGACAATTCCATTAGGTAAGCTTTCGCGAAACACCTAGTATGTACGGGTGCTCGGTTCCTTATATGTTTGGGGAAATATTAAGGAGCGGGACAACTTTTATACGACGTCCAAAAAACGAAAAGGTATTCGCAGACGAAGCTTCAGCCAACCCATTGCTACTCCGTTGTTATATACGGAAACTCTTCCTTTTATTAGTGGCAAACTACTGAGGAGCGGTACGAGTTTGAAGGCAGAAAAGAAAAAAACGTAGTAGACTATTCCATTAGGTAAGCTTTCGCGAAACACCTAGTATGTACGGGTGCTCGGTTCCTTATATGTTTGGGGAAATATTAAGGAGCGGGACAACTTTTATACGACGTCCAAAAAACGAAAAGGTATTCGCCGACGAAGCTTCAGCCAACCCATTGCTACTCCGTCGTTATATACGGAAACTCTTCCTTTTATGAGTGGCAAACTACTGAGGAGCGGTACGAGTTTGAAGGCGGAAAAGAAAAAAGCGTAGTAGACAATTCAATTAAACAAGCTTTCGCGAAACACCTAGTATGTACGGGTGCTCGGTTCCTTATATGTTTGGGGAAATATTAAGGAGCGGGACAACTTTTATACGACGTCCAAAAAACGAAAAGGTATTCGCAGACGAAGCTTCAGCCAACCCACTGCTACTCCGTCGTTATATTCGGAAACTCTTCCTTTTATGAGTGGCAAACTACTGAGGAGCGGTACGAGTTTGAAGGCAGAAAAAAACGTAGTAGACAATTCCATTAGGTAAGCTTTCGCGAAACACCTAGTATGTACGGGTGCTCGGTTCCTTATATGTTTGGGGAAATATTAAGGAGCGGGACAACTTTTATACGACGTCCAAAAAACGAAAAGGTATTCGCCGACGAAGCTTCAACCAACCCATTGCTACTCCGTCGTTAAAAACGGAAACTCTTCCTTTTATGAGTGGCAAACTACTGAGGAGCGGTACGAGTTTGAAGGCGGAAAAGAAAAAAGCGTAGTAGACAATTCCATTAGGTAAGCTTTCGCGAAACACCTAGTATGTACGGGTGCTCGGTTCCTGATATGTTTGGGGAAATATTAAGGAGCGGGACAACTTTTATACGACGTCCAAAAAACGAAAAGGTATTCGCCGACGAAGCTTCAGCCAACCCATTGCTACTCCGTCGTTATATACGGAAACTCTTCCTTTTATGAGTGGCAAACTAATGAGGAGCGGTACGAGTTTGAAGGCAGAAAAAAACGTAGTAGACAATTCCATTAGGTA
The DNA here is from genome assembly GCF_048455015.1 of Haemaphysalis longicornis. Lineage (NCBI taxonomy): Eukaryota > Metazoa > Arthropoda > Arachnida > Ixodida > Ixodidae > Haemaphysalis > Haemaphysalis longicornis. The sequence continues at coordinate 33,845,681 of NW_027526295.1, read as the reverse complement.
AGCTTTCGCGAAACACCTAGTATGTACAGGTGCTCGGTTCCTTATATGTTTGGGGAAATATTAAGGAGAGGGACAACTTTTATACGACGTCCAAAAAACGAAAAGGTATTCGCCGACGAAGCTTCAGCCAACCCATTGCTACTCCGTCGTTATATACGGAAACTCTTCCTTTTATGAGTGGCAAACTAATGAGGAGCGGTACGAGTTTGAAGGCGGAAAAAAACATAGTAGACAATTCCATTAGGTAAGCTTTCGCGAAACACCTAGTATGTACGGGTGCTCGGTTCCTTATATGTTTGGGGAAATATTAAGGAGCGGGACAACTTTTATACGACGTCCAAAAAACGAAAAGGTATTCGCCGACGAAGCTTCAACCAACCCATTGCTACTCCGTCGTTATATACGGAAACTCTTCCTTTTATGAGTGGCAAACTACTGAGGAGCGGTACGAGTTTGAAGGCGGAAAAGAAAAAAGCGTAGTAGACAATTCCATTAGGTAAGCTTTCGCGAAACACCTAGTATGTACGGGTGCTCGGTTCCTTATATGTTTGGGGAAATATTAAGGAGCGGGACAACTTTTATACGACGTCCAAAAAACGAAAAGGTATTCGCCGACGAAGCTTCAGCCAACCCATTTCTTCTCCGTCGTTATATACAGAAACTCTTCCTTTTATGAGTGGCAAACTACTGAGGAGCGGTACGAGTTTGAAGGCAGAAAAAAACGTAGTAGACAATTCCATTAGGTAAGCTTTCGCGAAACACCTAGTATGTACAGGTGCTCGGTTCCTTATATGTTTGGGGAAATGTTAAGGAGCGGGACAACTTTTATACGACGTCCAAAAAACGAAAAGGTATTCGCCGACGAAGCTTCAGCCAACCCATTGCTACTCCGTCGTTATATACGGAAACTCTTCCTTTTATGAGTGGCAAACTACTGAGGAGCGGTACGAGTTTGAAGGCGGAAAAGAAAAAAGCGTAGCATTAGGTAAGCTTTCGCGAAACACCTAGTATGTACGGGTGCTCGGTTCCTTATATGTTTGGGGAAATATTAAGGAGCGGGACAACTTTTATACGACGTCCTAAAAACGAAAAGGTATTCGCAGACGAAGCTTCAGCCAACCCATTGCTACTCCGTTGTTATATACGGATACTCTTCCTTTTATGAGTGGCAAACTACTGAGGAGCGGTACGAGTTTGAAGGCAGAAAAGAACAAAACGTAGTAGACTATTCCATTAGGTAAGCTTTCGCGAAACACCTAGTATGTACGGGTGCTCGGTTCCTTATATGTTTGGGGAAATATTAAGGAGCGGGACAACTTTTATACGACGTCCAAAAAACGAAAAGGTATTCGCCGACGAAGCTTCAGCCAACCCATTGCTACTCCGTCGTTATATACGGAAACTCTTCCTTTTATGAGTGGCAAACTACTGAGGAGCGGTACGAGTTTGAAGGCGGAAAAGAAAAAAGCGTAGTAGACAATTCCATTAGGTAAGCTTTCGCGAAACACCTAGTATGTACGGGTGCTCGGTTCCTTATATGTTTGGGGAAATATTAAGGAGCGGGACAACTTTTATACGACGTCCAAAAAACGAAAAGGTATTCGCCGACGAAGCTTCAGCCAACCCACTGCTACTCCGTCGTTATATACGGAAACTCTTCCTTTTATGAGTGGCAAACTACTGAGGAGCGGTACGAGTTTGAAGGCAGAAAAAAACGTAGTAGACAATTCCATTAGGTAAGCTTCCGCGAAACACCTAGTATGTACGGGTGCTCGGTTCCTTATATTTTTCTGGAAATATTAAGGAGCGGGACAACTTTTATACGACGTCCAAAAAACGAAAAGGTATTCGCCGACGAAGCTTCAGCCAACCCATTGCTACTCCGTCGTTATATACGGAAACTCTTCCTTTTATGAGTGGCAAACTACTGAGGAGCGGTACGAGTTTGAAGGCGGAAAAGAAAAAAGCGTAGTAGACAATTCCATTAGGTAAGCTTTCGCGAAACACCTAGTATGCACGGGTGCTCGGTTCCTTATATGTTTGGGGAAATATTAAGGAGCGGGACAACTTTTATACGACGTCCAACAAACGAAAAGGTATTCGCCGACGAAGCTTCAGCCAACCCATTCCTACTCCGTCGTTATATACGGAAACTCTTCCTTTTATGAGTGGCAAACTACTGAGGAGCGGTACGAGTTTGAAGGCGGAAAACAAAAAAGCGTAGTAGACAATTCCATTAGGTAAGCTTTCGCGAAACACCTAGTATGTACGGGTGCTCGGTTCCTTATGTTTGGGGAAATATTAAGGAGCGGGACAACTTTTATACGATGTCCAAAAAACGAAAAGGTATTCGCCGACGAAGCTTCAGCCAACCCATTGCTACTCCGTCGTTATATACGGAAACTCTTCCTTTTATGAGTGGCAAACTACTGAGGAGCGGTACGAGTTTGAAGGCGGAAAAGAAAAAAGCGTAGTAGACAATTCCATTACGTAAGCTTTCGCGAAACACCTAGTATTTACGGGTGCTCGGTTCCTTATATGTTTGGGGAAATATTAAGGAGCGGGACAACTTTTATACGACGTCCAAAAAACGAAAAGGTATTCGCCGACGAAGCTTCAGCCAACCCACTGCTACTCCGTCGTTATATACGGAAACTCTTCCTTTTATGAGTGGCAAACTACTGAGGAGCGGTACGAGTTTGAAGGCAGAAAAAAACGTAGTAGACAATTCCATTAGGTAAGCTTTCGCGAAACACATAGTATGTACGGGTGCTCGGTTCCTTATGTTTGGGGAAATATTAAGGAGCGGGACAACTTTTATACGACGTCCAAAAAACGAAAAGGTATTCGCAGACGAAGCTTCAGCCAACCCATTGCTACTCCGTTGTTATATACGGAAACTCTTCCTTTTATGAGTGGCAAACTACTGAGGAGCGGTACGAGTTTGAAGGCAGAAAAGAAAAAAACGTAGTAGACTATTCCATTAGGTAAGCTTTCGCGAAACACCTAGTATGTACGGGTGCTCGGTTCCTTATATGTTTGGGGAAATATTAAGGAGCGGGACAACTTTTATACGACGTCCAAAAAACGAAAAGGTATTCGCCGACGAAGCTTCAGCCAACCCATTGCTACTCCGTCGTTATATACGGAAACTCTTCCTTTTATGAGTGGCAAACTACTGAGGAGCGGTACGAGTTTGAAGGCGGAAAAGAAAAAAGCGTAGTAGACAATTCAATTAAGTAAGCTTTCGCGAAACACCTAGTATGTACGGGTGCTCGGTTCCTTATATGTTTGGGGAAATATTAAGGAGCGGAACAACTTTTATACGACGTCCAAAAAACGAAAAGGTATTCGCAGACGAAGCTTCAGCCAACCCACTGCTACTCCGTCGTTATATTCGGAAACTCTTCCTTTTATGAGTGGCAAACTACTGAGGAGCGGTACGAGTTTGAAGGCAGAAAAAAACGTAGTGGACAATTCCATTAGGTAAGCTTTCGCGAAACACCTAGTATGTACGGGTGCTCGGTTCCTGGTATGTTTGGGGAAATATTAAGGAGCGGGACAACTTTTATACGACGTCCAAAAAACGAAAAGGTATTCGCCGACGAAGCTTCAGCCAACCCATTGCTACTCCGTCGTTATATACGGAAACTCTTCCTTTTATGAGTGGCAAACTAATGAGGAGCGGTACGAGTTTGAAGGCAGAAAAAAACGTAGTAGACAATTCCATTAGGTAAGCTTTCGCGAAACACCTAGTATGTACGTGTGCTCGGTTCCTTATATGTTTGGGGAAATATTAAGGAGCGGGACAACTTTTATACGACGTCCAAAAAACGAAAAGGTATTCGCCGACGAAGCTTCAGCCAACCCATTGCTACTCCGTCGTTATATACGGAAACTCTACCTTTTATGAGTGGCAAACTAATGAGGAGCAGTACGAGTTTGAAGGCGGAAAAAAACGTAGTAGACAATTCCATTAGGTAAGCTTTCGCGAAACACCTAGTATGTACGGGTGCTCGGTTCCTTATATGTTTGGGGAAATATAAGGAGCGGGACAACTTTTATACGACGTCCAAAAAACGAAAAGGTATTCGCCGACGAAGCTTCAGCCAACCCACTGCTACTCCGTCGTTATATACGGAAACTCTTCCTTTTATGAGTGGCAAACTACTGAGGAGCAGTACGAGTTTGAAGGCAGAAAAAAACGTAGTAGACAATTCCATTAGGTAAGCTTTCGCGAAACACCTAGTATGTACGGGTGCTCGGTTCCTTATATGTTTGGGGAAATATTAAGGAGCGGGACAACTTTTATACGACGTCCAAAAAACGAAAAGGTATTCGCCGACGAAGCTTCAGCCAACCCATTGCTACTCCGTCGTTATATACGGAAACTCTTCCTTTTATGAGTGGCAAACTACTGAGGAGCGGTACGAGTTTGAAGGCGGAAAAGAAAAAAGCGTAGTAGACAATTCCATTAGGTAAGCTTTCGCGAAACACCTAGTATGTACGGGTGCTCGGTTCCTTATATGTTTGGGGAAATATTAAGGAGCGGGACAACTTTTATACGACGTCCAAAAAACGAAAAGGTATTCGCCGACGAAGCTTCAGCCAACCCATTGCTACTCCGTCGTTATATACGGAAACTCTTCCTGTTATGAGTGGCAAACTACTGAGGAGCGGTACGAGTTTGAAGGCGGAAAAGAAAAAAGCGTAGTAGACAATTCCATTAGGTAAGCTTTCGCGAAACACCTAGTATGTACGGGTGCTCGGTTCCTTATATGTTTGGGGAAATATTAAGGAGCGGGACAACTTTTATACGACGTCCAAAAAACGAAAAGGTATTCGCCGACGAAGCTTCAGCCAACCCATTGCTACTCCGTCGTTATATACGGAAACTCTTCCTTTTATGAGTGGCAAACTACTGAGGAGCGGTACGAGTTTGAAGGCGGAAAAGAAAAAAGCGTAGTAGACAATTCCATTAGGTAAGCTTTCGCGAAACACCTAGTATGTACGGGTGCTCGGTTCCTTATATGTTTGGGGAAATATTAAGGAGCGGGACAACTTTTATACGACGTCCAAAAAACGAAAAGGTATTCGCCGACGAAGCTTCAGCCAACCCACTGCTACTCCGTCGTTATATACGGAAACTCTTCCTTTTATGAGTGGCAAACTACTGAGGAGCGGTACGAGTTTGAAGGCAGAAAAAAACGTTGTAGACAATTCCATTAGGTAAGCTTCCGCGAAACACCTAGTATGTACGGGTGCTCGGTTCCTTATATTTTTCTGGAAATATTAAGGAGCGGGACAACTTTTATACGACGTCCAAAAAACGAAAAGGTATTCGCCGACGAAGCTTCAGCCAACCCATTGCTACTCCGTCGTTATATACGGAAACTCTTCCTGTTATGAGTGGCAAACTACTGAGGAGCGGTACGAGTTTGAAGGCGGAAAAGAAAAAAGCGTAGTAGACAATTCCATTAGGTAAGCTTTCGCGAAACACACAGTATTTACGGGTGCTCGGTTCCTTATATGTTTGGGGAAATATTAAGGAGCGGGACAACTTTTATACGACGTCCAAAAAACGAAAAGGTATTCGCCGACGAAGCTTCAACCAACCCATTGCTACTCCGTCGTTATATACGGAAACTCTTCCTTTTATGAGTGGCAAACTACTGAGGAGCGGTACGAGTTTGAAGGCGGAAAAGAAAAAAGCGTAGTAGACAATTCCATTAGGTAAGCTTTCGCGAAACACCTAGTATGTACGGGTGCTCGGTTCCTTATATGTTTGGGGAAATATTAAGGAGCGGGACAACTTTTATACGACGTCCAAAAAACGAAAAGGTATTCGCCGACGAAGCTTCAGCCAACCCATTTCTTCTCCGTCGTTATATACAGAAACTCTTCCTTTTATGAGTGGCAAACTACTGAGGAGCGGTACGAGTTTGAAGGCAGAAAAAAACGTAGTAGACAATTCCATTAGGTAAGCTTTCGCGAAACACCTAGTATGTACAGGTGCTCGGTTCCTTATATGTTTGGGGAAATGTTAAGGAGCGGGACAACTTTTATACGACGTCCAAAAAACGAAAAGGTATTCGCCGACGAAGCTTCAGCCAACCCATTGCTACTCCGTCGTTATATACGGAAACTCTTCCTTTTATGAGTGGCAAACTACTGAGGAGCGGTACGAGTTTGAAGGCGGAAAAGAAAAAAGCGTAGCATTAGGTAAGCTTTCGCGAAACACCTAGTATGTACGGGTGCTCGGTTCCTTATATGTTTGGGGAAATATTAAGGAGCGGGACAACTTTTATACGACGTCCAAAAAACGAAAAGGTATTCGCAGACGAAGCTTCAGCCAACCCATTGCTACTCCGTTATTATATACGGAAACTCTTCCTTTTATGAGTGGCAAACTACTGAGGAGCGGTACGAGTTTGAAGGCAGAAAAGAACAAAACGTAGTAGACTATTCCATTAGGTAAGCTTTCGCGAAACACCTAGTATGTACGGGTGCTCGGTTCCTTATATGTTTGGGGAAATATTAAGGAGCGGGACAACTTTTATACGACGTCCAAAAAACGAAAAGGTATTCGCCGACGAAGCTTCAGCCAACCCATTGCTACTCCGTCGTTATATACGGAAACTCTTCCTTTTATGAGTGGCAAACTACTGAGGAGCGGTACGAGTTTGAAGGCGGAAAAGAAAAAAGCGTAGTAGACAATTCCATTAGGTAAGCTTTCGCGAAACACCTAGTATGCACGGGTGCTCGGTTCCTTATATGTTTGGGGAAATATTAAGGAGCGGGACAACTTTTATACGACGTCCAAAAAACGAAAAGGTATTCGCCGACGAAGCTTCAGCCAACCCATTGCTACTCCGTCGTTATATACGGAAACTCTTCCTTTTATGAGTGGCAAACTACTGAGGAGCGGTACGAGTTTGAAGGCGGAAAAGAAAAAAGCGTAGTAGACAATTCCATTAGGTAAGCTTTCGCGAAACACCTAGTATGTACGGGTGCTCGGTTCCTTATATGTTTGGGGAAATATTAAGGAGCGGGACAACTTTTATACGACGTCCAAAAAACGAAAAGGTATTCGCCGACGAAGCTTCAGCCAACCCACTGCTACTCCGTCGTTATATACGGAAACTCTTCCTTTTATGAGTGGCAAACTACTGAGGAGCGGTACGAGTTTGAAGGCAGAAAAAAACGTAGTAGACAATTCCATAAGGTAAGCTTTCGCGAAACACCTAGTATGTACGGGTGCTCGGTTCCTTATGTTTGGGGAAATATAAAGGAGCGGGACAACTTTTATACGACATCCAAAAAACGAAAAGGTATTCGCAGACGAAGCTTCAGCCAACCCATTGCTACTCCGTCGTTATATACGGAAACTCTTCCTTTTATGAGTGGCAAACTACTGAGGAGCGGTACGAGTTTGAAGGCGGAAAAGAAAAAAGCGTAGCATTAGGTAAGCTTTCGCGAAACACCTAGTATGTACGGGTGCTCGGTTCCTTATATGTTTGGGGAAATATTAAGGAGCGGGACAACTTTTATACGACGTCCAAAAAACGAAAAGGTATTCGCAGACGAAGCTTCAGCCAACCCATTGCTACTCCGTTGTTATATACGGAAACTCTTCCTTTTATGAGTGGCAAACTACTGAGGAGCGGTACGAGTTTGAAGGCAGAAAAGAACAAAACGTAGTAGACTATTCCATTAGGTAAGCTTTCGCGAAACACCTAGTATGTACGGGTGCTCGGTTCCTTATATGTTTGGGGAAATATTAAGGAGCGGGACAACTTTTATACGACGTCCAAAAAACGAAAAGGTATTCGCCGACGAAGCTTCAGCCAACCCATTGCTACTCCGTCGTTATATACGGAAACTCTTCCTTTTATGAGTGGCAAACTACTGAGGAGCGGTACGAGTTTGAAGGCGGAAAAGAAAAAAGCGTAGTAGACAATTCCATTAGGTAAGCTTTCGCGAAACACCTAGTATGTACGGGTGCTCGGTTGCTTATATGTTTGGGGAAATATTAAGGAGCGGGACAACTTTTATACGACGTCCAAAAAACGAAAAGGTATTCGCCGACGAAGCTTCAGCCAACCCACTGCTACTCCGTCGTTATATACGGAAACTCTTCCTTTTATGAGTGGCAAACTACTGAGGAGCGGTACGAGTTTGAAGGCGGAAAACAAAAAAGCGTAGTAGACAATTCCATTAGGTAAGCTTTCGCGAAACACCTAGTATGTACGGGTGCTCGGTTCCTTATGTTTGGGGAAATATTAAGGAGCGGGACAACTTTTATACGACGTCCAAAAAACGAAAAGGTATTCGCCGACGAAGCTTCAGCCAACCCATTGCTACTCCGTCGTTATATACGGAAACTCTTCCTTTTATGAGTGGCAAACTACTGAGGAGCGGTACGAGTTTGAAGGCGGAAAAGAAAAAAGCGTAGTAGACAATTCCATTAGGTAAGCTTTCGCGAAACACCTAGTATGTACGGGTGCTCGGTTCCTTATATGTTTGGGGAAATATTAAGGAGCGGGACAACTTTTATACGACGTCCAAAAAACGAAAAGGTATTCGCCGACGAAGCTTCAGCCAACCCACTGCTACTCCGTCGTTATATACGGAAACTCTTCCTTTTATGAGTGGCAAACTACTGAGGAGCGGTACGAGTTTGAAGGCAGAAAAAAACGTAGTAGACAATTCCATTAGGTAAGCTTTCGCGAAACACCTAGTATGTACGGGTGCTCGGTTCCTTATGTTTGGGGAAATATTAAGGAGCGGGACAACTTTTATACGACGTCCAAAAAACGAAAAGGTATTCGCAGACGAAGCTTCAGCCAACCCATTGCTACTCCGTTGTTATATACGGAAACTCTTCCTTTCATGAGTGGCAAACTACTGAGGAGCGGTACGAGTTTGAAGGCAGAAAAGAAAAAAACGTAGTAGACTATTCCATTAGGTAAGCTTTCGCGAAACACCTAGTATGTACGGGTGCTCGGTTCCTTATATGTTTGGGAAAATATTAAGGAGCGGGACAACTTTTATACGACGTCCAAAAAACGAAAAGGTATTCGCCGACGAAGCTTCAGCCAACCCATTGCTACTCCGTCGTTATATACGGAAACTCTTCCTTTTATGAGTGGCAAACTACTGAGGAGCGGTACGAGTTTGAAGGCGGAAAAGAAAAAAGCGTAGTAGACAATTCAATTAAGTAAGCTTTCGCGAAACACCTAGTATGTACGGGTGCTCGGTTCCTTTTATGTTTGGGGAAATATTAAGGAGCGGAACAACTTTTATACGACGTCCAAAAAACGAAAAGGTATTCGCAGACGAAGCTTCAGCCAACCCACTGCTACTCCGTCGTTATATTCGGAAACTCTTCCTTTTATGAGTGGCAAACTACTGAGGAGCGGTACGAGTTTGAAGGCAGAAAAAAACGTAGTGGACAATTCCATTAGGTAAGCTTTCGCGAAACACCTAGTATGTACGGGTGCTCGGTTCCTGGTATGTTTGGGGAAATATTAAGGAGCGGGACAACTTTTATACGACGTCCAAAAAACGAAAAGGTATTCGCCGACGAAGCTTCAGCCAACCCATTGCTACTCCGTCGTTATATACGGAAACTCTTCCTTTTATGAGTGGCAAACTAATGAGGAGCGGTACGAGTTTGAAGGCAGAAAAAAACGTAGTAGACAATTCCATTAGGTAAGCTTTCGCGAAACACCTAGTATGTACGTGTGCTCGGTTCCTTATATGTTTGGGGAAATATTAAGGAGCGGGACAACTTTTATACGACGTCCAAAAAACGAAAAGGTATTCGCCGACGAAGCTTCAGCCAACCCATTGCTACTCCGTCGTTATATACGGAAACTCTACCTTTTATGAGTGGCAAACTAATGAGGAGCAGTACGAGTTTGAAGGCGGAAAAAAACGTAGTAGACAATTCCATTAGGTAAGCTTTCGCGAAACACCTAGTATGTACGGGTGCTCGGTTCCTTATATGTTTGGGGAAATATAAGGAGCGGGACAACTTTTATACGACGTCCAAAAAACGAAAAGGTATTCGCCGACGAAGCTTCAGCCAACCCACTGCTACTCCGTCGTTATATACGGAAACTCTTCCTTTTATGAGTGGCAAACTACTGAGGAGCAGTACGAGTTTGAAGGCAGAAAAAAACGTAGTAGACAATTCCATTAGGTAAGCTTTCGCGAAACACCTAGTATGTACGGGTGCTCGGTTCCTTATATGTTTGGGGAAATATTAAGGAGCGGGACAACTTTTATACGACGTCCAAAAAACGAAAAGGTATTCGCCGACGAAGCTTCAGCCAACCCATTGCTACTCCGTCGTTATATACGGAAACTCTTCCTTTTATGAGTGGCAAACTACTGAGGAGCGGTACGAGTTTGAAGGCGGAAAAGAAAAAAGCGTAGTAGACAATTCCATTAGGTAAGCTTTCGCGAAACACCTAGTATGTACGGGTGCTCGGTTCCTTATATGTTTGGGGAAATATTAAGGAGCGGGACAACTTTTATACGACGTCCAAAAAACGAAAAGGTATTCGCCGACGAAGCTTCAGCCAACCCATTGCTACTCCGTCGTTATATACGGAAACTCTTCCTGTTATGAGTGGCAAACTACTGAGGAGCGGTACGAGTTTGAAGGCGGAAAAGAAAAAAGCGTAGTAGACAATTCCATTAGGTAAGCTTTCGCGAAACACCTAGTATGTACGGGTGCTCGGTTCCTTATATGTTTGGGGAAATATTAAGGAGCGGGACAACTTTTATACGACGTCCAAAAAACGAAAAGGTATTCGCCGACGAAGCTTCAGCCAACCCATTGCTACTCCGTCGTTATATACGGAAACTCTTCCTTTTATGAGTGGCAAACTACTGAGGAGCGGTACGAGTTTGAAGGCGGAAAAGAAAAAAGCGTAGTAGACAATTCCATTAGGTAAGCTTTCGCGAAAACACCTAGTATGTACGGGTGCTCGGTTCCTTATATGTTTGGGGAAATATTAAGGAGCGGGACAACTTTTATACGACGTCCAAAAAACGAAAAGGTATTCGCCGACGAAGCTTCAGCCAACCCACTGCTACTCCGTCGTTATATACGGAAACTCTTCCTTTTATGAGTGGCAAACTACTGAGGAGCGGTACGAGTTTGAAGGCAGAAAAAAACGTTGTAGACAATTCCATTAGGTAAGCTTCCGCGAAACACCTAGTATGTACGGGTGCTCGGTTCCTTATATTTTTCTGGAAATATTAAGGAGCGGGACAACTTTTATACGACGTCCAAAAAACGAAAAGGTATTCGCCGACGAAGCTTCAGCCAACCCATTGCTACTCCGTCGTTATATACGGAAACTCTTCCTGTTATGAGTGGCAAACTACTGAGGAGCGGTACGAGTTTGAAGGCGGAAAAGAAAAAAGCGTAGTAGACAATTCCATTAGGTAAGCTTTCGCGAAACACCTAGTATGTACGGGTGCTCGGTTCCTTATATGTTTGGGGAAATATTAAGGAGCGGGACAACTTTTATACGACGTCCAAAAAACGAAAAGGTATTCGCCGACGAAGCTTCAGCCAACCCATTGCTACTCCGTCGTTATATACGGAAACTCTTCCTTTTATGAGTGGCAAACTACTGAGGAGCGGTACGAGTTTGAAGGCGGAAAAGAAAAAAGCGTAGTAGACAATTCCATTAGGTAAGCTTTCGCGAAACACCTAGTATGCACGGGTGCTCGGTTCCTTATATGTTTGGGGAAATATTAAGGAGCGGGACAACTTTTATACGACGTCCAACAAACGAAAAGGTATTCGCCGACGAAGCTTCAGCCAACCCATTCCTACTCCGTCGTTATATACGGAAACTCTTCCTTTTATGAGTGGCAAACTACTGAGGAGCGGTACGAGTTTGAAGGCGGAAAACAAAAAAGCGTAGTAGACAATTCCATTAGGTAAGCTTTCGCGAAACACCTAGTATGTACGGGTGCTCGGTTCCTTATGTTTGGGGAAATATTAAGGAGCGGGACAACTTTTATACGACGTCCAAAAAACGAAAAGGTATTCGCCGACGAAGCTTCAGCCAACCCATTGCTACTCCGTCGTTATATACGGAAACTCTTCCTTTTATGAGTGGCAAACTACTGAGGAGCGGTACGAGTTTGAAGGCGGAAAAGAAAAAAGCGTAGTAGACAATTCCATTACGTAAGCTTTCGCGAAACACCTAGTATGTACGGGTGCTCGGTTCCTTATATGTTTGGGGAAATATTAAGGAGCGGGACAACTTTTATACGACGTCCAAAAAACGAAAAGGTATTCGCCGACGAAGCTTCAGCCAACCCACTGCTACTCCGTCGTTATATACGGAAACTCTTCCTTTTATGAGTGGCAAACTACTGAGGAGCGGTACGAGTTTGAAGGCAGAAAAAAACGTAGTAGACAATTCCATTAGGTAAGCTTTCGCGAAACACATAGTATGTACGGGTGCTCGGTTCCTTATGTTTGGGGAAATATTAAGGAGCGGGACAACTTTTATACGACGTCCAAAAAACGAAAAGGTATTCGCAGACGAAGCTTCAGCCAACCCATTGCTACTCCGTTGTTATATACGGAAACTCTTCCTTTTATGAGTGGCAAACTACTGAGGAGCGGTACGAGTTTGAAGGCAGAAAAGAAAAAAACGTAGTAGACTATTCCATTAGGTAAGCTTTCGCGAAACACCTAGTATGTACGGGTGCTCGGTTCCTTATATGTTTGGGGAAATATTAAGGAGCGGGACAACTTTTATACGACGTCCAAAAAACGAAAAGGTATTCGCCGACGAAGCTTCAGCCAACCCATTGCTACTCCGTCGTTATATACGGAAACTCTTCCTTTTATGAGTGGCAAACTACTGAGGAGCGGTACGAGTTTGAAGGCGGAAAAGAAAAAAGCGTAGTAGACAATTCAATTAAGTAAGCTTTCGCGAAACACCTAGTATGTACGGGTGCTCGGTTCCTTATATGTTTGGGGAAATATTAAGGAGCGGAACAACTTTTATACGACGTCCAAAAAACGAAAAGGTATTCGCAGACGAAGCTTCAGCCAACCCACTGCTACTCCGTCGTTATATTCGGAAACTCTTCCTTTTATGAGTGGCAAACTACTGAGGAGCGGTACGAGTTTGAAGGCAGAAAAAAACGTAGTGGACAATTCCATTAGGTAAGCTTTCGCGAAACACCTAGTATGTACGGGTGCTCGGTTCCTGGTATGTTTGGGGAAATATTAAGGAGCGGGACAACTTTTATACGACGTCCAAAAAACGAAAAGGTATTCGCCGACGAAGCTTCAGCCAACCCATTGCTACTCCGTCGTTATATACGGAAACTCTTCCTTTTATGAGTGGCAAACTAATGAGGAGCGGTACGAGTTTGAAGGCAGAAAAAAACGTAGTAGACAATTCCATTAGGTAAGCTTTCGCGAAACACCTAGTATGTACGTGTGCTCGGTTCCTTATATGTTTGGGGAAATATTAAGGAGCGGGACAACTTTTATACGACGTCCAAAAAACGAAAAGGTATTCGCCGACGAAGCTTCAGCCAACCCATTGCTACTCCGTCGTTATATACGGAAACTCTACCTTTTATGAGTGGCAAACTAATGAGGAGCAGTACGAGTTTGAAGGCGGAAAAAAACGTAGTAGACAATTCCATTAGGTAAGCTTTCGCGAAACACCTAGTATGTACGGGTGCTCGGTTCCTTATATGTTTGGGGAAATATAAGGAGCGGGACAACTTTTATACGACGTCCAAAAAACGAAAAGGTATTCGCCGACGAAGCTTCAGCCAACCCACTGCTACTCCGTCGTTATATACGGAAACTCTTCCTTTTATGAGTGGCAAACTACTGAGGAGCGGTACGAGTTTGAAGGCGGAAAAGAAAAAAGCGTAGTAGACAATTCCATTAGGTAAGCTTTCGCGAAACACCTAGTATGTACGGGTGCTCGGTTCCTTATATGTTTGGGGAAATATTAAGGAGCGGGACAACTTTTATACGACGTCCAAAAAACGAAAAGGTATTCGCCGACGAAGCTTCAGCCAACCCATTGCTACTCCGTCGTTATATACGGAAACTCTTCCTGTTATGAGTGGCAAACTACTGAGGAGCGGTACGAGTTTGAAGGCGGAAAAGAAAAAAGCGTAGTAGACAATTCCATTAGGTAAGCTTTCGCGAAACACCTAGTATGTACGGGTGCTCGGTTCCTTATATGTTTGGGGAAATATTAAGGAGCGGGACAACTTTTATACGACGTCCAAAAAACGAAAAGGTATTCGCCGACGAAGCTTCAGCCAACCCATTGCTACTCCGTCGTTATATACGGAAACTCTTCCTTTTATGAGTGGCAAACTACTGAGGAGCGGTACGAGTTTGAAGGCGGAAAAGAAAAAAGCGTAGTAGACAATTCCATTAGGTAAGCTTTCGCGAAACACCTAGTATGTACGGGTGCTCGGTTCCTTATATGTTTGGGGAAATATTAAGGAGCGGGACAACTTTTATACGACGTCCAAAAAACGAAAAGGTATTCGCCGACGAAGCTTCAGCCAACCCACTGCTACTCCGTCGTTATATACGGAAACTCTTCCTTTTATGAGTGGCAAACTACTGAGGAGCGGTACGAGTTTGAAGGCAGAAAAAAACGTTGTAGACAATTCCATTAGGTAAGCTTCCGCGAAACACCTAGTATGTACGGGTGCTCGGTTCCTTATATTTTTCTGGAAATATTAAGGAGCGGGACAACTTTTATACGACGTCCAAAAAACGAAAAGGTATTCGCCGACGAAGCTTCAGCCAACCCATTGCTACTCCGTCGTTATATACGGAAACTCTTCCTGTTATGAGTGGCAAACTACTGAGGAGCGGTACGAGTTTGAAGGCGGAAAAGAAAAAAGCGTAGTAGACAATTCCATTAGGTAAGCTTTCGCGAAACACACAGTATTTACGGGTGCTCGGTTCCTTATATGTTTGGGGAAATATTAAGGAGCGGGACAACTTTTATACGACGTCCAAAAAACGAAAAGGTATTCGCCGACGAAGCTTCAACCAACCCATTGCTACTCCGTCGTTATATACGGAAACTCTTCCTTTTATGAGTGGCAAACTACTGAGGAGCGGTACGAGTTTGAAGGCGGAAAAGAAAAAAGCGTAGTAGACAATTCCATTAGGTAAGCTTTCGCGAAACACCTAGTATGTACGGGTGCTCGGTTCCTTATATGTTTGGGGAAATATTAAGGAGCGGGACAACTTTTATACGACGTCCAAAAAACGAAAAGGTATTCGCCGACGAAGCTTCAGCCAACCCATTTCTTCTCCGTCGTTATATACAGAAACTCTTCCTTTTATGAGTGGCAAACTACTGAGGAGCGGTACGAGTTTGAAGGCAGAAAAAAACGTAGTAGACAATTCCATTAGGTAAGCTTTCGCGAAACACCTAGTATGTACAGGTGCTCGGTTCCTTATATGTTTGGGGAAATGTTAAGGAGCGGGACAACTTTTATACGACGTCCAAAAAACGAAAAGGTATTCGCCGACGAAGCTTCAGCCAACCCATTGCTACTCCGTCGTTATATACGGAAACTCTTCCTTTTATGAGTGGCAAACTACTGAGGAGCGGTACGAGTTTGAAGGCGGAAAAGAAAAAAGCGTAGCATTAGGTAAGCTTTCGCGAAACACCTAGTATGTACGGGTGCTCGGTTCCTTATATGTTTGGGGAAATATTAAGGAGCGGGACAACTTTTATACGACGTCCAAAAAACGAAAAGGTATTCGCAGACGAAGCTTCAGCCAACCCATTGCTACTCCGTTATTATATACGGAAACTCTTCCTTTTATGAGTGGCAAACTACTGAGGAGCGGTACGAGTTTGAAGGCAGAAAAGAACAAAACGTAGTAGACTATTCCATTAGGTAAGCTTTCGCGAAACACCTAGTATGTACGGGTGCTCGGTTCCTTATATGTTTGGGGAAATATTAAGGAGCGGGACAACTTTTATACGACGTCCAAAAAACGAAAAGGTATTCGCCGACGAAGCTTCAGCCAACCCATTGCTACTCCGTCGTTATATACGGAAACTCTTCCTTTTATGAGTGGCAAACTACTGAGGAGCGGTACGAGTTTGAAGGCGGAAAAGAAAAAAGCGTAGTAGACAATTCCATTAGGTAAGCTTTCGCGAAACACCTAGTATGCACGGGTGCTCGGTTCCTTATATGTTTGGGGAAATATTAAGGAGCGGGACAACTTTTATACGACGTCCAAAAAACGAAAAGGTATTCGCCGACGAAGCTTCAGCCAACCCATTGCTACTCCGTCGTTATATACGGAAACTCTTCCTTTTATGAGTGGCAAACTACTGAGGAGCGGTACGAGTTTGAAGGCGGAAAAGAAAAAAGCGTAGTAGACAATTCCATTAGGTAAGCTTTCGCGAAACACCTAGTATGTACGGGTGCTCGGTTCCTTATATGTTTGGGGAAATATTAAGGAGCGGGACAACTTTTATACGACGTCCAAAAAACGAAAAGGTATTCGCCGACGAAGCTTCAGCCAACCCACTGCTACTCCGTCGTTATATACGGAAACTCTTCCTTTTATGAGTGGCAAACTACTGAGGAGCGGTACGAGTTTGAAGGCAGAAAAAAACGTAGTAGACAATTCCATAAGGTAAGCTTTCGCGAAACACCTAGTATGTACGGGTGCTCGGTTCCTTATGTTTGGGGAAATATAAAGGAGCGGGACAACTTTTATACGACATCCAAAAAACGAAAAGGTATTCGCAGACGAAGCTTCAGCCAACCCATTGCTACTCCGTCGTTATATACGGAAACTCTTCCTTTTATGAGTGGCAAACTACTGAGGAGCGGTACGAGTTTGAAGGCGGAAAAGAAAAAAGCGTAGCATTAGGTAAGCTTTCGCGAAACACCTAGTATGTACGGGTGCTCGGTTCCTTATATGTTTGGGGAAATATTAAGGAGCGGGACAACTTTTATACGACGTCCAAAAAACGAAAAGGTATTCGCAGACGAAGCTTCAGCCAACCCATTGCTACTCCGTTGTTATATACGGAAACTCTTCCTTTTATGAGTGGCAAACTACTGAGGAGCGGTACGAGTTTGAAGGCAGAAAAGAACAAAACGTAGTAGACTATTCCATTAGGTAAGCTTTCGCGAAACACCTAGTATGTACGGGTGCTCGGTTCCTTATATGTTTGGGGAAATATTAAGGAGCGGGACAACTTTTATACGACGTCCAAAAAACGAAAAGGTATTCGCCGACGAAGCTTCAGCCAACCCATTGCTACTCCGTCGTTATATACGGAAACTCTTCCTTTTATGAGTGGCAAACTACTGAGGAGCGGTACGAGTTTGAAGGCGGAAAAGAAAAAAGCGTAGTAGACAATTCCATTAGGTAAGCTTTCGCGAAACACCTAGTATGTACGGGTGCTCGGTTGCTTATATGTTTGGGGAAATATTAAGGAGCGGGACAACTTTTATACGACGTCCAAAAAACGAAAAGGTATTCGCCGACGAAGCTTCAGCCAACCCACTGCTACTCCGTCGTTATATACGGAAACTCTTCCTTTTATGAGTGGCAAACTACTGAGGAGCGGTACGAGTTTGAAGGCGGAAAACAAAAAAGCGTAGTAGACAATTCCATTAGGTAAGCTTTCGCGAAACACCTAGTATGTACGGGTGCTCGGTTCCTTATGTTTGGGGAAATATTAAGGAGCGGGACAACTTTTATACGACGTCCAAAAAACGAAAAGGTATTCGCCGACGAAGCTTCAGCCAACCCATTGCTACTCCGTCGTTATATACGGAAACTCTTCCTTTTATGAGTGGCAAACTACTGAGGAGCGGTACGAGTTTGAAGGCGGAAAAGAAAAAAGCGTAGTAGACAATTCCATTAGGTAAGCTTTCGCGAAACACCTAGTATGTACGGGTGCTCGGTTCCTTATATGTTTGGGGAAATATTAAGGAGCGGGACAACTTTTATACGACGTCCAAAAAACGAAAAGGTATTCGCCGACGAAGCTTCAGCCAACCCACTGCTACTCCGTCGTTATATACGGAAACTCTTCCTTTTATGAGTGGCAAACTACTGAGGAGCGGTACGAGTTTGAAGGCAGAAAAAAACGTAGTAGACAATTCCATTAGGTAAGCTTTCGCGAAACACCTAGTATGTACGGGTGCTCGGTTCCTTATGTTTGGGGAAATATTAAGGAGCGGGACAACTTTTATACGACGTCCAAAAAACGAAAAGGTATTCGCAGACGAAGCTTCAGCCAACCCATTGCTACTCCGTTGTTATATACGGAAACTCTTCCTTTCATGAGTGGCAAACTACTGAGGAGCGGTACGAGTTTGAAGGCAGAAAAGAAAAAAACGTAGTAGACTATTCCATTAGGTAAGCTTTCGCGAAACACCTAGTATGTACGGGTGCTCGGTTCCTTATATGTTTGGGAAAATATTAAGGAGCGGGACAACTTTTATACGACGTCCAAAAAACGAAAAGGTATTCGCCGACGAAGCTTCAGCCAACCCATTGCTACTCCGTCGTTATATACGGAAACTCTTCCTTTTATGAGTGGCAAACTACTGAGGAGCGGTACGAGTTTGAAGGCGGAAAAGAAAAAAGCGTAGTAGACAATTCAATTAAGTAAGCTTTCGCGAAACACCTAGTATGTACGGGTGCTCGGTTCCTTTTATGTTTGGGGAAATATTAAGGAGCGGAACAACTTTTATACGACGTCCAAAAAACGAAAAGGTATTCGCAGACGAAGCTTCAGCCAACCCACTGCTACTCCGTCGTTATATTCGGAAACTCTTCCTTTTATGAGTGGCAAACTACTGAGGAGCGGTACGAGTTTGAAGGCAGAAAAAAACGTAGTGGACAATTCCATTAGGTAAGCTTTCGCGAAACACCTAGTATGTACGGGTGCTCGGTTCCTGGTATGTTTGGGGAAATATTAAGGAGCGGGACAACTTTTATACGACGTCCAAAAAACGAAAAGGTATTCGCCGACGAAGCTTCAGCCAACCCATTGCTACTCCGTCGTTATATACGGAAACTCTTCCTTTTATGAGTGGCAAACTAATGAGGAGCGGTACGAGTTTGAAGGCAGAAAAAAACGTAGTAGACAATTCCATTAGGTAAGCTTTCGCGAAACACCTAGTATGTACGTGTGCTCGGTTCCTTATATGTTTGGGGAAATATTAAGGAGCGGGACAACTTTTATACGACGTCCAAAAAACGAAAAGGTATTCGCCGACGAAGCTTCAGCCAACCCATTGCTACTCCGTCGTTATATACGGAAACTCTACCTTTTATGAGTGGCAAACTAATGAGGAGCAGTACGAGTTTGAAGGCGGAAAAAAACGTAGTAGACAATTCCATTAGGTAAGCTTTCGCGAAACACCTAGTATGTACGGGTGCTCGGTTCCTTATATGTTTGGGGAAATATAAGGAGCGGGACAACTTTTATACGACGTCCAAAAAACGAAAAGGTATTCGCCGACGAAGCTTCAGCCAACCCACTGCTACTCCGTCGTTATATACGGAAACTCTTCCTTTTATGAGTGGCAAACTACTGAGGAGCAGTACGAGTTTGAAGGCAGAAAAAAACGTAGTAGACAATTCCATTAGGTAAGCTTTCGCGAAACACCTAGTATGTACGGGTGCTCGGTTCCTTATATGTTTGGGGAAATATTAAGGAGCGGGACAACTTTTATACGACGTCCAAAAAACGAAAAGGTATTCGCCGACGAAGCTTCAGCCAACCCATTGCTACTCCGTCGTTATATACGGAAACTCTTCCTTTTATGAGTGGCAAACTACTGAGGAGCGGTACGAGTTTGAAGGCGGAAAAGAAAAAAGCGTAGTAGACAATTCCATTAGGTAAGCTTTCGCGAAACACCTAGTATGTACGGGTGCTCGGTTCCTTATATGTTTGGGGAAATATTAAGGAGCGGGACAACTTTTATACGACGTCCAAAAAACGAAAAGGTATTCGCCGACGAAGCTTCAGCCAACCCATTGCTACTCCGTCGTTATATACGGAAACTCTTCCTGTTATGAGTGGCAAACTACTGAGGAGCGGTACGAGTTTGAAGGCGGAAAAGAAAAAAGCGTAGTAGACAATTCCATTAGGTAAGCTTTCGCGAAACACCTAGTATGTACGGGTGCTCGGTTCCTTATATGTTTGGGGAAATATTAAGGAGCGGGACAACTTTTATACGACGTCCAAAAAACGAAAAGGTATTCGCCGACGAAGCTTCAGCCAACCCATTGCTACTCCGTCGTTATATACGGAAACTCTTCCTTTTATGAGTGGCAAACTACTGAGGAGCGGTACGAGTTTGAAGGCGGAAAAGAAAAAAGCGTAGTAGACAATTCCATTAGGTTAGCTTTCGCGAAAACACCTAGTATGTACGGGTGCTCGGTTCCTTATATGTTTGGGGAAATATTAAGGAGCGGGACAACTTTTATACGACGTCCAAAAAACGAAAAGGTATTCGCCGACGAAGCTTCAGCCAACCCACTGCTACTCCGTCGTTATATACGGAAACTCTTCCTTTTATGAGTGGCAAACTACTGAGGAGCGGTACGAGTTTGAAGGCAGAAAAAAACGTTGTAGACAATTCCATTAGGTAAGCTTCCGCGAAACACCTAGTATGTACGGGTGCTCGGTTCCTTATATTTTTCTGGAAATATTAAGGAGCGGGACAACTTTTATACGACGTCCAAAAAACGAAAAGGTATTCGCCGACGAAGCTTCAGCCAACCCATTGCTACTCCGTCGTTATATACGGAAACTCTTCCTGTTATGAGTGGCAAACTACTGAGGAGCGGTACGAGTTTGAAGGCGGAAAAGAAAAAAGCGTAGTAGACAATTCCATTAGGTAAGCTTTCGCGAAACACCTAGTATGTACGGGTGCTCGGTTCCTTATATGTTTGGGGAAATATTAAGGAGCGGGACAACTTTTATACGACGTCCAAAAAACGAAAAGGTATTCGCCGACGAAGCTTCAGCCAACCCATTGCTACTCCGTCGTTATATACGGAAACTCTTCCTTTTATGAGTGGCAAACTACTGAGGAGCGGTACGAGTTTGAAGGCGGAAAAGAAAAAAGCGTAGTAGACAATTCCATTAGGTAAGCTTTCGCGAAACACCTAGTATGTACGGGTGCTCGGTTCCTTATATGTTTGGGGAAATATTAAGGAGCGGGACAACTTTTATACGACGTCCAAAAAACGAAAAGGTATTCGCCGACGAAGCTTCAGCCAACCCACTGCTACTCCGTCGTTATATACGGAAACTCTTCCTTTTATGAGTGGCAAACTACTGAGGAGCGGTACGAGTTTGAAGGCAGAAAAAAACGTAGTAGACAAGTCCATTAGGTAAGCTTTCGCGAAACACCTAGTATGTACGGGTGCTCGGTTCCTTATATGTTTGGGGAAATATTAAGGAGCGGGACAACTTTTATACGACGTCCAATAAACGAAAAGGTATTCGCCGACGAAGCTTCAGCCAACCCACTGCTACTCCGTCGTTATATACGGAAACTCTTCCTTTTATGAGTGGCAAACTACTGAGGAGCGGTACGAGTTTGAAGGCAGAAAAAAATGTAGTAGACAATTCCATTAGGTAAGCTTCCGCGAAACACCTAGTATGTACGGGTGCTCGGTTCCTTATATGTTTGGGGAAATATTAAGGAGCGGGACAACTTTTATATGACGTCCAAAAAACGAAAAGGTATTCGCCGACAAAGCTTCAGCCAACCCACTGCTACTCCGTCGTTATATACGGACACTCTTCCTTTTATGAGTGGCAAACTACTGAGGAGCGGTACGAGTTTGAAGGTGGAAAAGAAAAAAGCGTAGTAGACAATTTCATTAGGTAAGCTTTCACGAAACACCTGGTATGTACGGGTGCTCGGTTCCTTATATGTTTGGGGAAATATTAAGGAGCGGGACAACTTTTATACGACGTCCAAAAAACGAAAAGGTATTCGCCGACGAAGCTTCAGCCAACCCATTGCTACTCCGTCGTTATATACGGAAACTCTTCCTTTTATGAGTGGCAAACTACTGAGGAGCGGTACGAGTTTGAAGGCGGAAAAGAAAAAAGCGTAGTAGACAATTCCATTAGGTAAGCTTTCGCGAAACACCTAGTATGTACGGGTGCTCGGTTCCTTATATGTTTGGGGAAATATTAAGGAGCGGGACAACTTTTATACGACGTCCAAAAAACGAAAAGGTATTCGCCGACGAAGCTTCAGCCAACCCACTGCTACTCCGTCGTTATATACGGAAACTCTTCCTTTTATGAGTGCCAAACTACTGAGGAGCGGTACGAGTTTGAAGGCAGAAAAAAACGTAGTAGACAATTCCATTAGGTAAGCTTTCGCGAAACACCTAGTATGTTCGGGTGCTCGGTTCCTTATATGTTTGGGGAAATATTAAGGAGCGGGACAACTTTTATACGACGTCCAAAAAACGAAAAGGTATTCGCCGACGAAGCTTCAGCCAACCCATTGCTACTCCGTCGTTATATACGGAAACTCTTCCTTTTATGAGTGGCAAACTACTGAGGAGCGGTACGAGTTTGAAGGCGGAAAAGAAAAAAGCGTAGTAGACAATTCCATTAGGTAAGCTTTCGCGAAACACCTAGTATGTACGGGTGCTCGGTTCCTTATATGTTTGGGGAAATATTAAGGA
Source organism: Haemaphysalis longicornis (assembly GCF_048455015.1). Taxonomy (NCBI): domain Eukaryota; kingdom Metazoa; phylum Arthropoda; class Arachnida; order Ixodida; family Ixodidae; genus Haemaphysalis; species Haemaphysalis longicornis. The sequence goes on along the minus strand of NW_027526295.1, from coordinate 33,822,919 downwards.
GCAGGACAACTTTTATACGACGTCCAAAAAACGAAAAGGTATTCGCCGACGAAGCTTCAGCCAACCCATTGCTACTCCGTCGTTATATACGGAAATTCTTCCTTTTATGAGTGGCAAACTACTGAGGAGCGGTACGAGTTTGAAGGCGGAAAAGAAAAAAGCGTAGTAGACAATTCCATTAGGTAAGCTTTCGCGAAACACCTAGTATGTACGGGTGCTCGGTTCCTTATATGTTTGGGGAAATATTAAGGAGCGGGACAACTTTTATACGACGTCCAAAAAACGAAAAAGTATTCGCCGACAAAGCTTCAGCCAACCCACTGCTACTCCGTCGTTATATACGGAAACTCTTCCTTTTATGAGTGGCAAACTACTGAGGAGCGGTACGAGTTTGAAGGCGGAAAAGAAAAAAGCGTAGTAGACAATTTCATTAGGTAAGCTTTCGCGAAACACCTGGTATGTACGGGTGCTCGGTTCCTTATATGTTTGGGGAAATATTAAGGAGCGGGACAACTTTTATACGACGTCCAAAAAACGAAAAGGTATTCGCCGACGAAGCTTCAACCAACCCACTGCTACTCCGTCGTTATAAACGGAAACTCTTCCTTTTATGAGTGGCAAACTACTGAGGAGCGGTACGAGTTTGAAGGCGGAAAAGAAAAAAGCGTAGTAGACAATTCCATTAGGTAAGCTTTCGCGAAACAACTAGTATGTACGGGTGCTCGGTTCCTTATATGTTTGGGGAAATATTAAGGAGCGGGACAAATTTTATACGACGTCCAAAAAACGAAAAGGTATTCGCCGACGAAGCTTCAGCCAACCCATTGCTACTCCGTCGTTATATACGGAAACTCTTCCTTTTATGAGTGGCAAACTACTGAGGAGCGGTACGAGTTTGAAGGCGGAAAAGAAAAAAGCGTAGTAGACAATTCCATTAGGTAAGCTTTCGCGAAACACCTAGTATGTACGGGTGCTCGGTTCCTTATATGTTTGGGGAAATATTAAGGAGCGGGACAACTTTTATACGACGTCCAAAAAACGAAAAGGTATTCGCAGACGAAGCTTCAGCCAACCCATTGCTACTCCGTCGTTATATACGGAAACTCTTCCTTTTATGAGTGGCAAACTACTGAGGAGCGGTACGAGTTTGAAGGCGGAAAAGAAAAAAGCGTAGTAGACAATTCCATTAAGTAAGCTTTCGCGATACACCTAGTATGTACGGGTGCTCGGTTCCTTATATGTTTGGGGAAATATTAAGGAGCGGGACAACTTTTATACGACGTCCAAAAAACGAAAAGGTATTCGCAGACGAAGCTTCAGCCAACCCACTGCTACTCCGTCGTTATATACGGAAACTCTTCCTTTTATGAGTGGCAAACTACTGAGGAGCGGTACGAGTTTGAAGGCAGAAAAAAACGTAGTGGACAATTCCATTAGGTAAGCTTTCGCGAAACACCTAGTATGTACGGGTGCTCGGTTCCTTATATGTTTGGGGAAATATTAAGGAGCGGGACAACTTTTATACGACGTCCAAAAAACGAAAAGGTATTCGCCGACGAAGCTTCAGCCAACCCACTGCTACTCCGTGGTTATATACGGAAACTCTTCCTTTTATGAGTGGCAAACTACTGAGGAGCGGTACGAGTTTGAAGGCAGAAAAAAACGTAGTAGACAGTTCCATTAGGTAAGCTTTCGCAAAACACCTAGTATGTACGGGTGCTCGGTTCCTTATATGTTTGGGGAAATATTAAGGAGCGGGACAACTTTTATACGACGTCCAAAAAACGAAAAGGTATTCGCCGACGAAGCTTCAGCCAACCCACTGCTACTCCGTGGTTATATACGGAAACTCTTCCTTTTATGAGTGGCAAACTACTGAGGAGCGGTACGAGTTTGAAGGCAGAAAAAAACGTAGTAGACAGTTCCATTAGGTAAGCTTTCGCAAAACACCTAGTATGTACGGGTGCTCGGTTCCTTATATGTTTGGGGAAATATTAAGGAGCGGGACAACTTTTAGACGATGTCCAAAAAACGAAAAGGTATTCGCCGACGAAGCTTCAGCCAACCCACTGCTACTCCGTCGTTATATACGGAAACTCTTCCTTTTATGAGTGGCAAACTACTGAGGAGCGGTACGAGTTTGAAGGCAGAAAAAAACGTAGTAGACAATTCCATTAGGTAAGCTTTCGCGAAACACCTAGTATGTACGGGTGCTCGGTTCCTTATATGTTTGGGGAAATATTAAGGAGCGGGACAACTTTTATACGACGTCCAAAAAACGAAAAGGTATTCGCAGACCAAGCTTCAGCCAACCCATTGCTACTCCGTTGTTATATACGGAAACTCTTCCTTTTATGAGTGGCAAACTACTGAGGAGCGGTACGAGTTTGAAGGTGGAAAAGAAAAAAGCGTAGTAGACAATTCCATTAAGTAAGCTTTCGCGATACACCTAGTATGTACGGGTGCTCGGTTCCTTATATGTTTGGGGAAATATTAAGGAGCGGGACAACTTTTATACGACGTCCAAAAAACGAAAAGGTATTCGCAGACGAAGCTTCAGCCAACCCACTGCTACTCCGTCGTTATATACGGAAACTCTTCCTTTTATGAGTGGCAAACTACTGAGGAGCGGTACGAGTTTGAAGGCAGAAAAAAACGTAGTGGACAATTCCATTAGGTAAGCTTTCGCGAAACACCTAGTATGTACGGGTGCTCGGTTCCTTATATGTTTGGGGAAATATTAAGGAGCGGGACAACTTTTATACGACGTCCAAAAAACGAAAAGGTATTCGCCGACGAAGCTTCAGCCAACCCACTGCTACTCCGTGGTTATATACGGAAACTCTTCCTTTTATGAGTGGCAAACTACTGAGGAGCGGTACGAGTTTGAAGGCAGAAAAAAACGTAGTAGACAGTTCCATTAGGTAAGCTTTCGCAAAACACCTAGTATGTACGGGTGCTCGGTTCCTTATATGTTTGGGGAAATATTAAGGAGCGGGACAACTTTTAGACGACGTCCAAAAAACGAAAAGGTATTCGCCGACGAAGCTTCAGCCAACCCACTGCTACTCCGTCGTTATATACGGAAACTCTTCCTTTTATGAGTGGCAAACTACTGAGGAGCGGTACGAGTTTGAAGGCAGAAAAAAACGTAGTAGACAATTCCATTAGGTAAGCTTTCGCGAAACACCTAGTATGTACGGGTGCTCGGTTCCTTATATGTTTGGGGAAATATAAGGAGCGGGACAACTTTTATACGACGTCCAAAAAACGAAAAGGTATTCGCCGACGAAGCTTCAGCCAACCCACTGCTACTCCGTCGTTATATACGGAAACTCTTCCTTTTATGAGTGGCAAACTACTGAGGAGCGGTACGAGTTTGAAGGCGGAAAAGAAAAAAGCGTAGTAGACAATTTCATTAGGTAAGCTTTCGCGAAACACCTGGTATGTACGGGTGCTCGGTTCCTTATATGTTTGGGGAAATATTAAGGAGCGGGACAACTTTTATACGACGTCCAAAAAACGAAAAGGTATTCGCCGACGAAGCTTCAACCAACCCACTGCTACTCCGTCGTTATAAACGGAAACTCTTCCTTTTATGAGTGGCAAACTACTGAGGAGCGGTACGAGTTTGAAGGCGGAAAAGAAAAAAGCGTAGTAGACAATTCCATTAGGTAAGCTTTCGCGAAACAACTAGTATGTACGGGTGCTCGGTTTCTTATATGTTTGGGGAAATATTAAGGAGCGGGACAAATTTTATACGACGTCCAAAAAACGAAAAGGTATTCGCCGACGAAGCTTCAGCCAACCCATTGCTACTCCGTCGTTATATACGGAAACTCTTCCTTTTATGAGTGGCAAACTACTGAGGAGCGGTACGAGTTTGAAGGCGGAAAAGAAAAAAGCGTAGTAGACAATTCCATTAGGTAAGCTTTCGCGAAACACCTAGTATGTACGGGTGCTCGGTTCCTTATATGTTTGGGGAAATATTAAGGAGCGGGACAACTTTTATACGACGTCCAAAAAACGAAAAGGTATTCGCAGACGAAGCTTCAGCCAACCCATTGCTACTCCGTCGTTATATATGGAAACTCTTCCTTTTATGAGTGGCAAACTACTGAGGAGCGGTACGAGTTTGAAGGCGGAAAAGAAAAAAGCGTAGTAGACAATTCCATTAAGTAAGCTTTCGCGATACACCTAGTATGTACGGGTGCTCGGTTCCTTATATGTTTGGGGAAATATTAAGGAGCGGGACAACTTTTATACGACGTCCAAAAAACGAAAAGGTATTCGCAGACGAAGCTTCAGCCAACCCACTGCTACTCCGTCGTTATATACGGAAACTCTTCCTTTTATGAGTGGCAAACTACTGAGGAGCGGTACGAGTTTGAAGGCAGAAAAAAACGTAGTGGACAATTCCATTAGGTAAGCTTTCGCGAAACACCTAGTATGTACGGGTGCTCGGTTCCTTATATGTTTGGGGAAATATTAAGGAGCGGGACAACTTTTATACGACGTCCAAAAAACGAAAAGGTATTCGCCGACGAAGCTTCAGCCAACCCACTGCTACTCCGTGGTTATATACGGAAACTCTTCCTTTTATGAGTGGCAAACTACTGAGGAGCGGTACGAGTTTGAAGGCAGAAAAAAACGTAGTAGACAGTTCCATTAGGTAAGCTTTCGCAAAACACCTAGTATGTACGGGTGCTCGGTTCCTTATATGTTTGGGGAAATATTAAGGAGCGGGACAACTTTTATACGACGTCCAAAAAACGAAAAGGTATTCGCCGACGAAGCTTCAGCCAACCCACTGCTACTCCGTGGTTATATACGGAAACTCTTCCTTTTATGAGTGGCAAACTACTGAGGAGCGGTACGAGTTTGAAGGCAGAAAAAAACGTAGTAGACAGTTCCATTAGGTAAGCTTTCGCAAAACACCTAGTATGTACGGGTGCTCGGTTCCTTATATGTTTGGGGAAATATTAAGGAGCGGGACAACTTTTAGACGATGTCCAAAAAACGAAAAGGTATTCGCCGACGAAGCTTCAGCCAACCCACTGCTACTCCGTCGTTATATACGGAAACTCTTCCTTTTATGAGTGGCAAACTACTGAGGAGCGGTACGAGTTTGAAGGCAGAAAAAAACGTAGTAGACAATTCCATTAGGTAAGCTTTCGCGAAACACCTAGTATGTACGGGTGCTCGGTTCCTTATATGTTTGGGGAAATATTAAGGAGCGGGACAACTTTTATACGACGTCCAAAAAACGAAAAGGTATTCGCAGACCAAGCTTCAGCCAACCCATTGCTACTCCGTTGTTATATACGGAAACTCTTCCTTTTATGAGTGGCAAACTACTGAGGAGCGGTACGAGTTTGAAGGCGGAAAAGAAAAAAGCGTAGTAGACAATTCCATTAAGTAAGCTTTCGCGATACACCTAGTATGTACGGGTGCTCGGTTCCTTATATGTTTGGGGAAATATTAAGGAGCGGGACAACTTTTATACGACGTCCAAAAAACGAAAAGGTATTCGCAGACGAAGCTTCAGCCAACCCACTGCTACTCCGTCGTTATATACGGAAACTCTTCCTTTTATGAGTGGCAAACTACTGAGGAGCGGTACGAGTTTGAAGGCAGAAAAAAACGTAGTGGACAATTCCATTAGGTAAGCTTTCGCGAAACACCTAGTATGTACGGGTGCTCGGTTCCTTATATGTTTGGGGAAATATTAAGGAGCGGGACAACTTTTATACGACGTCCAAAAAACGAAAAGGTATTCGCCGACGAAGCTTCAGCCAACCCACTGCTACTCCGTGGTTATATACGGAAACTCTTCCTTTTATGAGTGGCAAACTACTGAGGAGCGGTACGAGTTTGAAGGCAGAAAAAAACGTAGTAGACAGTTCCATTAGGTAAGCTTTCGCAAAACACCTAGTATGTACGGGTGCTCGGTTCCTTATATGTTTGGGGAAATATTAAGGAGCGGGACAACTTTTAGACGACGTCCAAAAAACGAAAAGGTATTCGCCGACGAAGCTTCAGCCAACCCACTGCTACTCCGTCGTTATATACGGAAACTCTTCCTTTTATGAGTGGCAAACTACTGAGGAGCGGTACGAGTTTGAAGGCAGAAAAAAACGTAGTAGACAATTCCATTAGGTAAGCTTTCGCGAAACACCTAGTATGTACGGGTGCTCGGTTCCTTATATGTTTGGGGAAATATAAGGAGCGGGACAACTTTTATACGACGTCCAAAAAACGAAAAGGTATTCGCCGACGAAGCTTCAGCCAACCCACTGCTACTCCGTCGTTATATACGGAAACTCTTCCTTTTATGAGTGGCAAACTACTGAGGAGCAGTACGAGTTTGAAGGCAGAAAAAAACGTAGTAGACAATTCCATTAGGTAAGCTTTCGCGAAACACCTAGTATGTACGGGTGCTCGGTTCCTTATATGTTTGGGGAAATATTAAGGAGCGGGACAACTTTTATACGACGTCCAAAAAACGAAAAGGTATTCGCCGACGAAGCTTCAGCCAACCCATTGCTACTCCGTCGTTATATACGGAAACTCTTCCTTTTATGAGTGGCAAACTACTGAGGAGCGGTACGAGTTTGAAGGTGGAAAAGAAAAAAGCGTAGTAGACAATTCCATTAGGTAAGCTTTCGCGAAACACCTAGTATGTACGGGTGCTCGGTTCCTTATATGTTTGGGGAAATATTAAGGAGCGGGACAACTTTTATACGACGTCCAAAAAACGAAAAGGTATTCGCCGACGAAGCTTCAGCCAACCCATTGCTACTCCGTCGTTATATACGGAAACTCTTCCTGTTATGAGTGGCAAACTACTGAGGAGCGGTACGAGTTTGAAGGCGGAAAAGAAAAAAGCGTAGTAGACAATTCCATTAGGTAAGCTTTCGCGAAACACCTAGTATGTACGGGTGCTCGGTTCCTTATATGTTTGGGGAAATATTAAGGAGCGGGACAACTTTTATACGACGTCCAAAAAACGAAAAGGTATTCGCCGACGAAGCTTCAGCCAACCCATTGCTACTCCGTCGTTATATACGGAAACTCTTCCTTTTATGAGTGGCAAACTACTGAGGAGCGGTACGAGTTTGAAGGCGGAAAAGAAAAAAGCGTAGTAGACAATTCCATTAGGTAAGCTTTCGCGAAACACCTAGTACGTACGGGTGCTCGGTTCCTTATATGTTTGGGGAAATATTAAGGAGCGGGACAACTTTTATACGACGTCCAAAAAACGAAAAGGTATTCGCCGACGAAGCTTCAGCCAACCCACTGCTACTCCGTCGTTATATACGGAAACTCTTCCTTTTATGAGTGGCAAACTACTGAGGAGCGGTACGAGTTTGAAGGCAGAAAAAAACGTTGTAGACAATTCCATTAGGTAAGCTTCCGCGAAACACCTAGTATGTACGGGTGCTCGGTTCCTTATATTTTTCTGGAAATATTAAGGAGCGGGACAACTTTTATACGACGTCCAAAAAACGAAAAGGTATTCGCCGACGAAGCTTCAGCCAACCCATTGCTACTCCGTCGTTATATACGGAAACTCTTCCTGTTATGAGTGGCAAACTACTGAGGAGCGGTACGAGTTTGAAGGCGGAAAAGAAAAAAGCGTAGTAGACAATTCCATTAGGTAAGCTTTCGCGAAACACCTAGTATGTACGGGTGCTCGGTTCCTTATATGTTTTGGGAAATAATAAATAGCGGGACAACTTTTATACGACGTCCAAAAAACGAAAAGGTATTCGCCGACGAAGCTTCAGCCAACCCAATGCTACTCCGTCGTTATATACGGAAACTCTTCCTTTTATGAGTGGCAAACTACTGAGGAGCGGCACGAGTTTGAAGGCGGAAAAGAAAAAAGCGTAGTAGACAATTCCATTAGGTAAGCTTTCGCGAAACACCTAGTATGTACGGGTGCTCGGTTCCTTATATGTTTGGGGAAATATTAAGGAGCGGGACAACTTTCATAAGACGTCCAAAAAACGAAAAGGTATTCGCCGACGAAGCTTCAGCCAACCCACTGCTACTCCGTCGTTATATACGGAAACTCTTCCTTTTATGAGTGGCAAACTACTGAGGAGCGGTACGAGTTTGAAGGCAGAAAAAAACGTAGTAGACAAGTCCATTAGGTAAGCTTTCGCGAAACACCTAGTATGTACGGGTGCTCGGTTCCTTATATGTTTGGGGAAATATTAAGGAGCGGGACAACTTTTATACGACGTCCAATAAACGAAAAGGTATTCGCCGACGAAGCTTCAGCCAACCCACTGCTACTCCGTCGTTATATACGGAAACTCTTCCTTTTATGAGTGGCAAACTACTGAGGAGCGGTACGAGTTTGAAGGCAGAAAAAAACGTAGTAGACAATTCCATTAGGTAAGCTTCCGCGAAACACCTAGTATGTACGGGTGCTCGGTTCCTTATATGTTTGGGGAAATATTAAGGAGCGGGACAACTTTTATATGACGTCCAAAAAACGAAAAGGTATTCGCCGACAAAGCTTCAGCCAACCCACTGCTACTCCGTCGTTATATACGGAAACTCTTCCTTTTATGAGTGGCAAACTACTGAGGAGCGGTACGAGTTTGAAGGTGGAAAAGAAAAAAGCGTAGTAGACAATTTCATTAGGTAAGCTTTCGCGAAACACCTGGTATGTACGGGTGCTCGGTTCCTTATATGTTTGGGGAAATATTAAGGAGCGGGACAACTTTTATACGACGTCCAAAAAACGAAAAGGTATTCGCCGACGAAGCTTCAGCCAACCCATTGCTACTCCGTCGTTATATACGGAAACTCTTCCTTTTATGAGTGGCAAACTACTGAGGAGCGGTACGAGTTTGAAGGCGGAAAAGAAAAAAGCGTAATAGACAATTCCATTAGGTAAGCTTTCGCGAAACACCTAGTATGTACGGGTGCTCGGTTCCTTATATGTTTGGGGAAATATTAAGGAGCGGGACAACTTTTATACGACGTCCAAAAAACGAAAAGGTATTCGCCGACGAAGCTTCAGCCAACCCACTGCTACTCCGTCGTTATATACGGAAACTCTTCCTTTTATGAGTGCCAAACTACTGAGGAGCGGTACGAGTTTGAAGGCAGAAAAAAACGTAGTAGAAGTATGTACGGGTGCTCGGTTCCTTATATGTTTGGGGAAATATTAAGGAGCGGGACAACTTTTATACGACGTCCAAAAAACGAAAAGGTATTCGCCGACAAAGCTTCAGCCAACCCACTGCTACTCCGTCGTTATATACGGAAACTCTTCCTTTTATGAGTAGCAAACTACTGAGGAGCGGTACGAGTTTGAAGGCGGAAAAGAAAAAAGCGTAGTAGACAATTCCATTAGGTAAGCTTTCGCGAAACACCTAGTATGTACGGGTGCTCGGTTCCTTATATGTTTGGGGAAATATTAAGGAGCGGGACAACTTTTATACGACGTCCAAAAAACGAAAAGGTATTCGCCGACGAAGCTTCAGCCAACCCATTGCTACTCCGTCGTTATATACGGAAACTCTTCCTTTTATGAGTGGCAAACTACTGAGGAGCGGTACGAGTTTGAAGGCGGAAAAGAAAAAAGCGTAGTAGACAATTCCATTAAGTAAGCTTTCGCGATACACCTAGTATGTACGGGTGCTCGGTTCCTTATATGTTTGGGGAAATATTAAGGAGCGGGACAACTTTTATACGACGTCCAAAAAACGAAAAGGTATTCGCCGACGAAGCTTCACCCAACCCATTGCTACTCCGTCGTTATATACGGAAACTCTTCCTTTTATGAGTGGCAAACTACTGAGGAGCGGTACGAGTTTGAAGGCGGAAAAGAAAAAAGCGTAGTAGACAATTCCATTAAGTAAGCTTTCGCGATACACCTAGTATGTACGGGTGCTCGGTTCCTTATATGTTTGGGGAAATATTAAGGAGCGGGACAACTTTCATAAGACGTCCAAAAAACGAAAAGGTATTCGCCGACGAAGCTTCAGCCAACCCACTGCTACTCCGTCGTTATATACGGAAACTCTTCCTTTTATGAGTGGCAAACTACTGAGGAGCGGTACGAGTTTGAAGGCAGAAAAAAACGTAGTAGACAAGTCCATTAGGTAAGCTTTCGCGAAACACCTAGTATGTACGGGTGCTCGGTTCCTTATATGTTTGGGGAAATATTAAGGAGCGGGACAACTTTTATACGACGTCCAATAAACGAAAAGGTATTCGCCGACGAAGCTTCAGCCAACCCACTGCTACTCCGTCGTTATATACGGAAACTCTTCCTTTTATGAGTGGCAAACTACTGAGGAGCGGTACGAGTTTGAAGGCAGAAAAAAACGTAGTAGACAATTCCATTAGGTAAGCTTCCGCGAAACACCTAGTATGTACGGGTGCTCGGTTCCTTATATGTTTGGGGAAATATTAAGGAGCGGGACAACTTTTATATGACGTCCAAAAAACGAAAAGGTATTCGCCGACAAAGCTTCAGCCAACCCACTGCTACTCCGTCGTTATATACGGAAACTCTTCCTTTTATGAGTGGCAAACTACTGAGGAGCGGTACGAGTTTGAAGGTGGAAAAGAAAAAAGCGTAGTAGACAATTTCATTAGGTAAGCTTTCGCGAAACACCTGGTATGTACGGGTGCTCGGTTCCTTATATGTTTGGGGAAATATTAAGGAGCGGGACAACTTTTATACGACGTCCAAAAAACGAAAAGGTATTCGCCGACGAAGCTTCAGCCAACCCATTGCTACTCCGTCGTTATATACGGAAACTCTTCCTTTTATGAGTGGCAAACTACTGAGGAGCGGTACGAGTTTGAAGGCGGAAAAGAAAAAAGCGTAATAGACAATTCCATTAGGTAAGCTTTCGCGAAACACCTAGTATGTACGGGTGCTCGGTTCCTTATATGTTTGGGGAAATATTAAGGAGCGGGACAACTTTTATACGACGTCCAAAAAACGAAAAGGTATTCGCCGACGAAGCTTCAGCCAACCCACTGCTACTCCGTCGTTATATACGGAAACTCTTCCTTTTATGAGTGCCAAACTACTGAGGAGCGGTACGAGTTTGAAGGCAGAAAAAAACGTAGTAGAAGTATGTACGGGTGCTCGGTTCCTTATATGTTTGGGGAAATATTAAGGAGCGGGACAACTTTTATACGACGTCCAAAAAACGAAAAGGTATTCGCCGACAAAGCTTCAGCCAACCCACTGCTACTCCGTCGTTATATACGGAAACTCTTCCTTTTATGAGTGGCAAACTACTGAGGAGCGGTACGAGTTTGAAGGCGGAAAAGAAAAAAGCGTAGTAGACAATTCCATTAGGTAAGCTTTCGCGAAACACCTAGTATGTACGGGTGCTCGGTTCCTTATATGTTTGGGGAAATATTAAGGAGCGGGACAACTTTTATACGACGTCCAAAAAACGAAAAGGTATTCGCCGACGAAGCTTCAGCCAACCCATTGCTACTCCGTCGTTATATACGGAAACTCTTCCTTTTATGAGTGGCAAACTACTGAGGAGCGGTACGAGTTTGAAGGCGGAAAAGAAAAAAGCGTAGTAGACAATTCCATTAAGTAAGCTTTCGCGATACACCTAGTATGTACGGGTGCTCGGTTCCTTATATGTTTGGGGAAATATTAAGGAGCGGGACAACTTTTATACGACGTCCAAAAAACGAAAAGGTATTCGCCGACGAAGCTTCACCCAACCCATTGCTACTCCGTCGTTATATACGGAAACTCTTCCTTTTATGAGTGGCAAACTACTGAGGAGCGGTACGAGTTTGAAGGCGGAAAAGAAAAAAGCGTAGTAGACAATTCCATTAAGTAAGCTTTCGCGATACACCTAGTATGTACGGGTGCTCGGTTCCTTATATGTTTGGGGAAATATTAAGGAGCGGGACAACTTTTATACGACGTCCAAAAAACGAAAAGGTATTCGCCGACGAAGCTTCAGCCAACCCATTGCTACTCCGTCGTTATATACGGAAACTCTTCCTTTTATGAGTGGCAAACTACTGAGGAGCGGTACGAGTTTGAAGGCAGAAAAAAACGTAGTAGACAATTCCATTAGGTAAGCTTTCGCGAAACACCTAGTATGTACGGGTGCTCGGTTCCTTATATGTTTGGGGAAATATTAAGGAGCGGGACAACTTTTATACGACGTCCAAAAAACGAAAAGGTATTCGCAGACCAAGCTTCAGCCAACCCATTGCTACTCCGTTGTTATATACGGAAACTCTTCCTTTTATGAGTGGCAAACTACTGAGGAGCGGTACGAGTTTGAAGGCGGAAAAGAAAAAAGCGTAGTAGACAATTCCATTAAGTAAGCTTTCGCGATACACCTAGTATGTACGGGTGCTCGGTTCCTTATATGTTTGGGGAAATATTAAGGAGCGGGACAACTTTTATACGACGTCCAAAAAACGAAAAGGTATTCGCCGACGAAGCTTCACCCAACCCATTGCTACTCCGTCGTTATATACGGAAACTCTTCCTTTTATGAGTGGCAAACTACTGAGGAGCGGTACGAGTTTGAAGGCGGAAAAGAAAAAAGCGTAGTAGACAATTCCATTAAGTAAGCTTTCGCGATACACCTAGTATGTACGGGTGCTCGGTTCCTTATATGTTTGGGGAAATATTAAGGAGCGGGACAACTTTTATACGACGTCCAAAAAACGAAAAGGTATTCGCCGACGAAGCTTCAGCCAACCCATTGCTACTCCGTCGTTATATACGGAAACTCTTCCTTTTATGAGTGGCAAACTACTGAGGAGCGGTACGAGTTTGAAGGCAGAAAAAAACGTAGTAGACAATTCCATTAGGTAAGCTTTCGCGAAACACCTAGTATGTACGGGTGCTCGGTTCCTTATATGTTTGGGGAAATATTAAGGAGCGGGACAACTTTTATACGACGTCCAAAAAACGAAAAGGTATTCGCAGACCAAGCTTCAGCCAACCCATTGCTACTCCGTTGTTATATACGGAAACTCTTCCTTTTATGAGTGGCAAACTACTGAGGAGCGGTACGAGTTTGAAGGCGGAAAAGAAAAAAGCGTAGTAGACAATTCCATTAAGTAAGCTTTCGCGATACACCTAGTATGTACGGGTGCTCGGTTCCTTATATGTTTGGGGAAATATTAAGGAGCGGGACAACTTTTATACGACGTCCAAAAAACGAAAAGGTATTCGCAGACGAAGCTTCAGCTAACCCACTGCTACTCCGTCGTTATATACGGAAACTCTTCCTTTTTTGAGTGGCAAACTACTGAGGAGCGGTACGAGTTTGAAGGCAGAAAAAAACGTAGTAGACAGTTCCATTAGGTAAGCTTTCGCAAAACACCTAGTATGTACGGGTGCTCGGTTCCTTATATGTTTGGGGAAATATTAAGGAACGGGACAACTTTTAGACGACGTCCAAAAAACGAAAAGGTATTCGCCGACGAAGCTTCAGCCAACCCACTGCTACTCCGTCGTTATATACGGAAACTCTTCCTTTTATGAGTGGCAAACTACTGAGGAGCAGTACGAGTTTGAAGGCAGAAAAAAACGTAGTAGACAATTCCATTAGGTAAGCTTTCGCGAAACACCTAGTATGTACGGGTGCTCGGTTCCTTATATGTTTGGGGAAATATAAGGAGCGGGACAACTTTTATACGACGTCCAAAAAACGAAAAGGTATTCGCCGACGAAGCTTCAGCCAACCCACTGCTACTCCGTCGTTATATACGGAAACTCTTCCTTTTATGAGTGGCAAACTACTGAGGAGCAGTACGAGTTTGAAGGCAGAAAAAAACGTAGTAGACAATTCCATTAGGTAAGCTTTCGCGAAACACCTAGTATGTACGGGTGCTCGGTTCCTTATATGTTTGGGGAAATATTAAGGAGCGGGACAACTTTTATACGACGTCCAAAAAACGAAAAGGTATTCGCCGACGAAGCTTCAGCCAACCCATTGCTACTCCGTCGTTATATACGGAAACTCTTCCTTTTATGAGTGGCAAACTACTGAGGAGCGGTACGAGTTTGAAGGCGGAAAAGAAAAAAGCGTAGTAGACAATTCCATTAGGTAAGCTTTCGCGAAACACCTAGTATGTACGGGTGCTCGGTTCCTTATATGTTTGGGGAAATATTAAGGAGCGGGACAACTTTTATACGACGTCCAAAAAACGAAAAGGTATTCGCCGACGAAGCTTCAGCCAACCCATTGCTACTCCGTCGTTATATACGGAAACTCTTCCTGTTATGAGTGGCAAACTACTGAGGAGCGGTACGAGTTTGAAGGCGGAAAAGAAAAAAGCGTAGTAGACAATTCCATTAGGTAAGCTTTCGCGAAACACCTAGTATGTACGGGTGCTCGGTTCCTTATATGTTTGGGGAAATATTAAGGAGCGGGACAACTTTTATACGACGTCCAAAAAACGAAAAGGTATTCGCCGACGAAGCTTCAGCCAACCCATTGCTACTCCGTCGTTATATACGGAAACTCTTCCTTTTATGAGTGGCAAACTACTGAGGAGCGGTACGAGTTTGAAGGCGGAAAAGAAAAAAGCGTAGTAGACAATTCCATTAGGTAAGCTTTCGCGAAACACCTAGTACGTACGGGTGCTCGGTTCCTTATATGTTTGGGGAAATATTAAGGAGCGGGACAACTTTTATACGACGTCCAAAAAACGAAAAGGTATTCGCCGACGAAGCTTCAGCCAACCCACTGCTACTCCGTCGTTATATACGGAAACTCTTCCTTTTATGAGTGGCAAACTACTGAGGAGCGGTACGAGTTTGAAGGCAGAAAAAAACGTTGTAGACAATTCCATTAGGTAAGCTTCCGCGAAACACCTAGTATGTACGGGTGCTCGGTTCCTTATATTTTTCTGGAAATATTAAGGAGCGGGACAACTTTTATACGACGTCCAAAAAACGAAAAGGTATTCGCCGACGAAGCTTCAGCCAACCCATTGCTACTCCGTCGTTATATACGGAAACTCTTCCTGTTATGAGTGGCAAACTACTGAGGAGCGGTACGAGTTTGAAGGCGGAAAAGAAAAAAGCGTAGTAGACAATTCCATTAGGTAAGCTTTCGCGAAACACCTAGTATGTACGGGTGCTCGGTTCCTTATATGTTTGGGGAAATATTAAGGAGCGGGACAACTTTTATACGACGTCCAAAAAACGAAAAGGTATTCGCCGACGAAGCTTCAGCCAACCCATTGCTACTCCGTCGTTATATACGGAAACTCTTCCTTTTATGAGTGGCAAACTACTGAGGAGCGGTACGAGTTTGAAGGCGGAAAAGAAAAAAGCGTAGTAGACAATTCCATTAAGTAAGCTTTCGCGATACACCTAGTATGTACGGGTGCTCGGTTCCTTATATGTTTGGGGAAATATTAAGGAGCGGGACAACTTTTATACGACGTCCAAAAAACGAAAAGGTATTCGCCGACGAAGCTTCAGCCAACCCATTGCTACTCCGTCGTTATATACGGAAACTCTTCCTTTTATGAGTGGCAAACTACTGAGGAGCGGTACGAGTTTGAAGGCAGAAAAAAACGTAGTAGACAATTCCATTAGGTAAGCTTTCGCGAAACACCTAGTATGTACGGGTGCTCGGTTCCTTATATGTTTGGGGAAATATTAAGGAGCGGGACAACTTTTATACGACGTCCAAAAAACGAAAAGGTATTCGCAGACCAAGCTTCAGCCAACCCATTGCTACTCCGTTGTTATATACGGAAACTCTTCCTTTTATGAGTGGCAAACTACTGAGGAGCGGTACGAGTTTGAAGGCGGAAAAGAAAAAAGCGTAGTAGACAATTCCATTAAGTAAGCTTTCGCGATACACCTAGTATGTACGGGTGCTCGGTTCCTTATATGTTTGGGGAAATATTAAGGAGCGGGACAACTTTTATACGACGTCCAAAAAACGAAAAGGTATTCGCAGACGAAGCTTCAGCTAACCCACTGCTACTCCGTCGTTATATACGGAAACTCTTCCTTTTTTGAGTGGCAAACTACTGAGGAGCGGTACGAGTTTGAAGGCAGAAAAAAACGTAGTAGACAGTTCCATTAGGTAAGCTTTCGCAAAACACCTAGTATGTACGGGTGCTCGGTTTCTTATATGTTTGGGGAAATATTAAGGAACGGGACAACTTTTAGACGACGTCCAAAAAACGAAAAGGTATTCGCCGACGAAGCTTCAGCCAACCCACTGCTACTCCGTCGTTATATACGGAAACTCTTCCTTTTATGAGTGGCAAACTACTGAGGAGCAGTACGAGTTTGAAGGCAGAAAAAAACGTAGTAGACAATTCCATTAGGTAAGCTTTCGCGAAACACCTAGTATGTACGGGTGCTCGGTTCCTTATATGTTTGGGGAAATATAAGGAGCGGGACAACTTTTATACGACGTCCAAAAAACGAAAAGGTATTCGCCGACGAAGCTTCAGCCAACCCACTGCTACTCCGTCGTTATATACGGAAACTCTTCCTTTTATGAGTGGCAAACTACTGAGGAGCAGTACGAGTTTGAAGGCAGAAAAAAACGTAGTAGACAATTCCATTAGGTAAGCTTTCGCGAAACACCTAGTATGTACGGGTGCTCGGTTCCTTATATGTTTGGGGAAATATTAAGGAGCGGGACAACTTTTATACGACGTCCAAAAAACGAAAAGGTATTCGCCGACGAAGCTTCAGCCAACCCATTGCTACTCCGTCGTTATATACGGAAACTCTTCCTTTTATGAGTGGCAAACTACTGAGGAGCGGTACGAGTTTGAAGGCGGAAAAGAAAAAAGCGTAGTAGACAATTCCATTAGGTAAGCTTTCGCGAAACACCTAGTATGTACGGGTGCTCGGTTCCTTATATGTTTGGGGAAATATTAAGGAGCGGGACAACTTTTATACGACGTCCAAAAAACGAAAAGGTATTCGCCGACGAAGCTTCAGCCAACCCATTGCTACTCCGTCGTTATATACGGAAACTCTTCCTGTTATGAGTGGCAAACTACTGAGGAGCGGTACGAGTTTGAAGGCGGAAAAGAAAAAAGCGTAGTAGACAATTCCATTAGGTAAGCTTTCGCGAAACACCTAGTATGTACGGGTGCTCGGTTCCTTATATGTTTGGGGAAATATTAAGGAGCGGGACAACTTTTATACGACGTCCAAAAAACGAAAAGGTATTCGCCGACGAAGCTTCAGCCAACCCATTGCTACTCCGTCGTTATATACGGAAACTCTTCCTTTTATGAGTGGCAAACTACTGAGGAGCGGTACGAGTTTGAAGGCGGAAAAGAAAAAAGCGTAGTAGACAATTCCATTAGGTAAGCTTTCGCGAAACACCTAGTACGTACGGGTGCTCGGTTCCTTATATGTTTGGGGAAATATTAAGGAGCGGGACAACTTTTATACGACGTCCAAAAAACGAAAAGGTATTCGCCGACGAAGCTTCAGCCAACCCACTGCTACTCCGTCGTTATATACGGAAACTCTTCCTTTTATGAGTGGCAAACTACTGAGGAGCGGTACGAGTTTGAAGGCAGAAAAAAACGTTGTAGACAATTCCATTAGGTAAGCTTCCGCGAAACACCTAGTATGTACGGGTGCTCGGTTCCTTATATTTTTCTGGAAATATTAAGGAGCGGGACAACTTTTATACGACGTCCAAAAAACGAAAAGGTATTCGCCGACGAAGCTTCAGCCAACCCATTGCTACTCCGTCGTTATATACGGAAACTCTTCCTGTTATGAGTGGCAAACTACTGAGGAGCGGTACGAGTTTGAAGGCGGAAAAGAAAAAAGCGTAGTAGACAATTCCATTAGGTAAGCTTTCGCGAAACACCTAGTATGTACGGGTGCTCGGTTCCTTATATGTTTGGGGAAATATTAAGGAGCGGGACAACTTTTATACGACGTCCAAAAAACGAAAAGGTATTCGCCGACGAAGCTTCAGCCAACCCAATGCTACTCCGTCGTTATATACGGAAACTCTTCCTTTTATGAGTGGCAAACTACTGAGGAGCGGTACGAGTTTGAAGGCAGAAAAAAACGTAGTAGACAAGTCCATTAGGTAAGCTTTCGCGAAACACCTAGTATGTACGGGTGCTCGGTTCCTTATATGTTTGGGGAAATATTAAGGAGCGGGACAACTTTTATACGACGTCCAATAAACGAAAAGGTATTCGCCGACGAAGCTTCAGCCAACCCACTGCTACTCCGTCGTTATATACGGAAACTCTTCCTTTTATGAGTGGCAAACTACTGAGGAGCGGTACGAGTTTGAAGGCAGAAAAAAACGTAGTAGACAATTCCATTAGGTAAGCTTCCGCGAAACACCTAGTATGTACGGGTGCTCGGTTCCTTATATGTTTGGGGAAATATTAAGGAGCGGGACAACTTTTATATGACGTCCAAAAAACGAAAAGGTATTCGCCGACAAAGCTTCAGCCAACCCACTGCTACTCCGTCGTTATATACAAAAACTCTTCCTTTTATGAGTGGCAAACTACTGAGGAGCGGTACGAGTTTGAAGGTGGAAAAGAAAAAAGCGTAGTAGACAATTTCATTAGGTAAGCTTTCGCGAAACACCTGGTATGTACGGGTGCTCGGTTCCTTATATGTTTGGTGAAATATTAAGGAGCGGGACAACTTTTATACGACGTCCAAAAAACGAAAAGGTATTCGCCGACGAAGCTTCAGCCAACCCATTGCTACTCCGTCGTTATATACGGAAACTCTTCCTTTTATGAGTGGCAAACTACTGAGGAGCGGTACGAGTTTGAAGGCGGAAAAGAAAAAAGCGTAGTAGACAATTCCATTAGGTAAGCTTTCGCGAAACACCTAGTATGTACGGGTGCTCGGTTCCTTATATGTTTGGGGAAATATTAAGGAGCGGGACAACTTTTATACGACGTCCAATAAACGAAAAGGTATTCGCCGACGAAGCTTCAGCCAACCCACTGCTACTCCGTCGTTATATACGGAAACTCTTCCTTTTATGAGTGGCAAACTACTGAGGAGCGGTACGAGTTTGAAGGCAGAAAAAAACGTAGTACACAATTCCATTAGGTAAGCTTCCGCGAAACACCTAGTATGTACGGGTGCTCGGTTCCTTATATGTTTGGGGAAATATTAAGGAGCGGGACAACTTTTATATGACGTCCAAAAAACGAAAAGGTATTCGCCGACAAAGCTTCAGCCAACCCACTGCTACTCCGTCGTTATATACGGAAACTCTTCCTTTTATGAGTGGCAAACTACTGAGGAGCGGTACGAGTTTGAAGGTGGAAAAGAAAAAAGCGTAGTAGACAATTTCATTAGGTAAGCTTTCGCGAAACACCTGGTATGTACAGGTGCTCGGTTCCTTATATGTTTGGTGAAATATTAAGGAGCGGGACAACTTTTATACGACGTCCAAAAAACGAAAAGGTATTCGCCGACGAAGCTTCAGCCAACCCATTGCTACTCCGTCGTTATATACGGAAACTCTTCCTTTTATGAGTGGCAAACTACTGAGGAGCGGTACGAGTTTGAAGGCGGAAAAGAAAAAAGCGTAGTAGACAATTCCATTAGGTAAGCTTTCGCGAAACACCTAGTATATACGGGTGCTCGGTTCCTTATATGTTTGGGGAAATATTAAGGAGCGGGACAACTTTTATACGACGTCCAAAAAACGAAAAGGTATTCGCCGACGAAGCTTCAGCCAACCCACTGCTACTCCGTCGTTATATACGGAAACTCTTCCTTTTATGAGTGGCAAACTACTGAGGAGCGGTACGAGTTTGAAGGCAGAAAAAAACGTAGTAGACAATTCCATTAGGTAAGCTTTCGCGAAACACCTAGTATGTACGGGTGCTCGGTTCCTTATATGTTTGGGGAAATATTAAGGAGCGGGACAACTTTTATACGACGTCCAAAAAACGAAAAGGTATTCGCCGACGAAGCTTCAGCCAACCCATTGCTACTCCGTCGTTATATACGGAAACTCTTCCTTTTATGAGTGGCAAACTACTGAGGAGCGGTACGAGTTTGAAGGCGGAAAAGAAAAAAGCGTAGTAGACAATTCCATTAGGTAAGCTTTCGCGAAACACCTAGAATGTACGGGTTCTCGGTTCCTTATATGTTTGGGGAAATATTAAGGAGCGGGACAACTTTTATACGACGTCCAAAAAACGAAAAGGTATTCGCCGACGAAGCTTCAGCCAACCCACTGCTACTCCGTCGTTATATACGGAAACTCTTCCTTTTATGAGTGCCAAACTACTGAGGAGCGGTACGAGTTTGAAGGCAGAAAAAAACGTAGTAGAAGTATGTACGGGTGCTCGGTTCCTTATATGTTTGGGGAAATATTAAGGAGCGGGACAACTTTTATACGACGTCCAAAAAACGAAAAGGTATTCGCCGACAAAGCTTCAGCCAACCCACTGCTACTCCGTCGTTATATACGGAAACTCTTCCTTTTATGAGTGGCAAACTACTGAGGAGCGGTACGAGTTTGAAGGCGGAAAAGAAAAAAGCGTAGTAGACAATTCCATTAAGTAAGCTTTCGCGAAACACCTAGTATGTACGGGTGCTCGGTTCCTTATATGTTTGGGGAAATATTAAGGAGCGGGACAACTTTTATACGACGTCCAAAAAACGAAAAGGTATTCGCCGACGAAGCTTCAGCCAACCCATTGCTACTCCGTCGTTATATACGGAAACTCTTCCTTTTATGAGTGGCAAACTACTGAGGAGCGGTACGAGTTTGAAGGCGGAAAAGAAAAAAGCGTAGTAGACAATTCCATTAAGTAAGCTTTCGCGATACACCTAGTATGTACGGGTGCTCGGTTCCTTATATGTTTGGGGAAATATTAAGGAGCGGGACAACTTTTATACGACGTCCAAAAAACGAAAAGGTATTCGCAGACGAAGCTTCAGCCAACCCACTGCTACTCCGTCGTTATATACGGAAACTCTTCCTTTTATGAGTGGCAAACTACTGAGGAGCGGTACGAGTTTGAAGGCAGAAAAAGACGTAGTGGACAATTCCATTAGGTAAGCTTTCGCGAAACACCTAGTATGTACGGGTGCTCGGTTCCTTATATGTTTGGGGAAATATTAAGGAGCGGGACAACTTTTATACGACGTCCAAAAAACGAAAAGGTATTCGCCGACGAAGCTTCAGCCAACCCACTGCTACTCCGTGGTTATATACGGAAACTCTTCCTTTTATGAGTGGCAAACTACTGAGGAGCGGTACGAGTTTGAAGGCAGAAAAAAACGTAGTAGACAGTTCCATTAGGTAAGCTTTCGCAAAACACCTAGTATGTACGGGTGCTCGGTTCCTTATATGTTTGGGGAAATATTAAGGAGCGGGACAACTTTTAGACGATGTCCAAAAAACGAAAAGGTATTTGCCGACGAAGCTTCAGCCAACCCACTGCTACTCCGTCGTTATATACGGAAACTCTTCCTTTTATGAGTGGCAAACTACTGAGGAGCGGTACGAGTTTGAAGGCAGAAAAAAACGTAGTAGACAATTCCATTAGGTAAGCTTTCGCGAAACACCTAGTATGTACGGGTGCTCGGTTCCTTATATGTTTGGGGAAATATAAGGAGCGGGACAACTTTTATACGACGTCCAAAAAACGAAAAGGTATTCGCCGACGAAGCTTCAGCCAACCCACTGCTACTCCGTCGTTATATACGGAAACTCTTCCTTTTATGAGTGGCAAACTACTGAGGAGCAGTAAGAGTTTGAAGGCGGAAAAGAAAAAAGCGTAGTAGACAATTCCATTAGGTAAGCTTTCGCGAAACACCTAGTACGTACGGGTGCTCGGTTCCTTATATGTTTGGGGAAATATTAAGGAGCGGGACAACTTTTATACGACGTCCAAAAAACGAAAAGGTATTCGCCGACGAAGCTTCAGCCAACCCACTGCTACTCCGTCGTTATATACGGAAACTCTTCCTTTTATGAGTGGCAAACTACTGAGGAGCGGTACGAGTTTGAAGGCAGAAAAAAACGTTGTAGACAATTCCATTAGGTAAGCTTTCCCGAAACACCTAGTATGTACGGGTGCTCGGTTCCTTATATGTTTGGGGAAATATTAAGGAGCGGGACAACTTTTATACGACGTCCAAAAAACGAAAAGGTATTCGCCGACAAAGCTTCAGCCAACCCATTGCTACTCCGTCGTTATATACGGAAACTCTTCCTGTTATGAGTGGCAAACTACTGAGGAGCGGTACGAGTTTGAAGGCGGAAAAGAAAAAAGCGTAGTAGACAATTCCATTAGGTAAGCTTTCGCGAAACACCTAGTATGTACGGGTGCTCGGTTCCTTATATGTTTGGGGAAATATTAAGGAGCGGGACAACTTTTATACGACGTCCAAAAAACGAAAAGGTATTCGCCGACGAAGCTTCGGCCAACCCACTGCTACTCCGTCGTTATATACGGAAACTCTTCCTTTTATGAGTGGCAAACTACTGAGGAGCGGTACGAGTTTGAAGGCAGAAAAAAAACGTAGTAGACAATTCCATTAGGTAAGCTTTCGCGAAACACCTAGTATGTACGGGTGCTCGGTTCCTTATATTTTTCTGGAAATATTAACGAGCGGGACAACTTTTATACGACGTCCAAAAAACGAAAAGGTATTCGCCGACGAAGCTTCAGCCAACCCATTGCTACTCCGTCGTTATATACGGAAACTCTTCCTTTTATGAGTGGCAAACTACTGAGGAGCGGTACGAGTTTGAAGGCGGAAAAGAAAAAAGCGTAGGAGACAATTCCATTAGGTAAGCTTTCGCGAAACACCTAGTATGTACGGGTGCTCGGTTCCTTATATGTTTGGGGAAATATTAAGGAGCGGGACAACTTTTATACGACGTCCAAAAAACGAAAAGGTATTCGCCGACGAAGCTTCAGCCAACCCATTCCTACTCCGTCGTTATATACGGAAACTCTTCCTTTTATGAGTGGCAAACTACTAAGGAGCGGTACGAGTTTGAAGGCAGAAAAAAACGTAGTAGACAATTCCATTAGGTAAGCTTTCGCGAAACACCTAGTATGTACAGGTGCTCGGTTCCTTATATGTTTGGGGAAATATTAAGGAGCGGGACAACTTTTATACGACGTCCAAAAAACGAAAAGGTATTCGCCGACGAAGCTTCAGCCAACCCATTGCTACTCCGTCGTTATATACGGAAACTCTTCCTTTTATGAGTGGCAAACTACTGAGGAGCGGTACGAGTTTGAAGGCGCAAAAGAAAAAAGCGTTGTAGACAATTCCATTAGGTAAGCTTTCGCGAAACACCTAGTATGTACGGGTACTGGGTTCCTTATATGTTTGGGGAAATATTAAGGAGCGGGACAACTTTTATACGACGTCCAAAAAACGAAAAGGTATTCGCCGACGAAGCTTCAGCCAACCCATTGCTACTCCGTCGTTATATACGGAAACTCTTCCTTTTATGAGTGGCAAACTACTGAGGAGCGGTACGAGTTTGAAGGCGGAAAAGAAAAAAGCGTAGTAGACAATTCCATTAGGTAAGCTTTCACGAAACACCTAGTATGTACGGGTGCTCGGTTCCTTATATGTTTGGGGAAATATTAAGGAGCGGGACAACTTTTATACGACGTCCAAAAAACGAAAAGGTATTCGCAGACGAAGCTTCAGCCAACCCATTGCTACTCCGTCGTTATATACGGAAACTCTTCCTTTTATGAGTGGCAAACTACTGAGGAGCAGTACGAGTTTGAAGGCGGAAAAGAAAAAAGCGTAGTAGACAATTCTATTAAGTAAGCTTTCGCGAAACACCTAGTATGTACGGGTGCTCGGTTCCTTATATGTTTGGGGAAATATTAAGGAGCGGGACAACTTTTATACGACGGCCAAAAAACGAAAAGGTATTCGCAGACGAAGCTTCAGCCAACCCACTGCTACTCCGTCGTTATATACGAAAACTCTTCCTTTTATGAGTGGCAAACTACTGAGGAGCGGTACGAGTTTGAAGGCAGAAAAAAACGTAGTAGACAATTCCATTAGGTAAGCTTTCGCGAAACACCTTGTATGTACGGGTGCTCGGTTCCTTATATGTTTGGGGAAATATTAAGGAGCGGGACAACTTTTATACGACGTCCAAAAAACGAAAAGGTATTCGCCGACGAAGCTTCAGCCAACCCATTGCTACTCCGTCGTTATATACGGAAACTCTTCCTTTTATGAGTGGCAAACTACTGAGGAGCGGTATGAGTTTGAAGGCGGAAAAGAAAAAAGCGTAGTAGACAATTCCATTAGGTAAGCTTTCGCGAAACACCTAGCATGTACGGGTGCTCGGTTCCTTATATGTTTGGGGAAATATTATGGAGCGGGACAACTTTTATGCGACGTCCAAAAAACGAAAAGGTATTCGCCGACGAAGCTTCAGCCAACCCATTGCTACTCCGTCGTTATATACGGAAACTCTTCCTTTTATGAGTGGCAAACTACTGAGGAGCGGTACGAGTTTGAAGGCACAAAAAAATGTAGTAGGCAATTCCATTAGGTAAGCTTTCGCGAAACACCTAGTATGTACTAGTGCTCGGTTCCTTATATGTTTGGGGAAATATTAAGGAGCGGGACAACTTTTATACGACGTCAAAAAAACGAAAAGGTATTCGCCGACGAAGCTTCAGCCAACCCATTGCTACTCCGTCGTTATATACGAAAACTCTTCCTTTTATGAGTGGCAAACTACTGAGGAGCGGTACGAGTTTATAGGCGGAAAAGAAAAAAGCGTAGTAGACAATTCCATTAGGTAAGCTTTCGCGAAACACCTAGTATGTACGGGTGCTCGGTTCCTTATATGTTTGGGAAAATATTAAGGAGCGGGACAACTTTTATACGACGTCCAAAAAACGAAAAGGTATTCGCCGACGAAGCTTCAGCCAACCCATTGCTACTCCGTCGTTATATACGGAAACTCTTCCTTTTATGAGTGGCAAACTACTGAGGAGCAGTACGAGTTTGAAGGCGGAAAAGAAAAAAGCGTAGTAGACAATTCCATTAGGTAAGCTTTCGCGAAACACCTAGTATGTACGGGTGCTCGGTTCCTGATATGTTTGGGGAAATATTAAGGAGCGGGACAACTTTTATACGACGTCCAAAAAACGAAAAGGTATTCGCCGACGAAGCTTCAGCCAACCCATTGCTACTCCGTCGTTATATACGGAAACTCTTCCTTTTATGAGTGGCAAACTAATGAGGAGCGGTACGAGTTTGAAGGCAGAAAAAAACGTAGTAGACAATTCCATTAGGTAAGCTTTCGCGAAACACCTAGTATGTACAGGTGCTCGGTTCCTTATATGTTTGGGGAAATATTAAGGAGCGGGACAACTTTTATACGACGTCCAAAAAACGAAAAGGTATTCGCCGACGAAGCTTCAGCCAACCCATTGCTACTCCGTCGTTATATAGGGAAACTCTTCCTTTTATGAGTGGCAAACTACTGAGGAGCGGTACGAGTTTGAAGGCGGAAAAGAAAAAAGCGTAGTAGACAATTCCATTAGGTAAGCTTTCGCGAAACACCTAGTATGTACGGGTGCTTGGTTCCTTATATGTTTGGGGAAATATTAAGGAGCGGGACAACTTTGATACGACGTCCAAAAAACGAAAAGGTATTCGCCGACAAAGCTTCAGCCAACCCATTGCTACTCCGTCGTTATATACGGAAACTCTTCCTTTTATGAGTGGCAAACTACTGAGGAGCGGTACGAGTTTGAAGGCGGAAAAGAAAAAAGCCTAGTAGACAATTCCATTAGGTAAGCTTTCGCGAAACACCTAGTATGTACAGGTGCTCGGTTCCTTATATGTTTGGGGAAATATTAAGGAGCGGGACAACTTTTATACGACGTCCAAAAAACGAAAAGGTATTCGCCGACGAAGCTTCAGCCAACCCATTGCTACTCCGTCGTTATATACGGAAACTCTTCCTTTTATGAGTGGCAAACTACTGAGGAGCGGTACGAGTTTGAAGGCGGAAAAGAAAAAAGCGTAGTAGACAATTCCATTAGGTAAGCTTTCGCGAAACACCTAGTATGTACGGGTGCTCGGTTCCTTATATGTTTGGGGAAATATTAAGGAGCGGGACAACTTTTATACGACGTCCAAAAAACGAAAAGGTATTCGCCGACGAAGCTTCAGCCAACCCATTGCTACTCCGTCGTTATATACGGAAACTCTTCCTTTTATGAGTGGCAAACTACTGAGGAGCGGTACGAGTTTGAAGGCGGAAAAGAAAAAAGCGTAGTAGACAATTCCATTAGGTAAGCTTTCGCAAAACACCTAGTATGTACGGGTGCTCGGTTCCTTATATGTTTGGGGAAATATTAAGGAGCGGAACAACTTTTATACGACGTCCAAAAAACGAAAAGGTATTCGCCGAGGAAGCTTCAGCCAACCCATTGCTACTCCGTCGTTATATACGGAAACTCTTCCTTTTATGAGTGACAAACTACTCAGGAGCGGTACGAGTTTGAAGGCGGAAAAGAAAAAAGCGTAGTAGACAATTCCATTAGGTAAGCTTTCGCGAAACACCTAGTATGTACGGGTGCTCGGTTCCTTATAATATTTGGGGAAATATTAAGGAGCGGGACAACTTTTATACGACGTCCAAAAAACGAAAAGGTATTCGCCGACGAAGGTTCAGCCAACGCATTGCTACTCCGTCGTTATATACGGAAACTCTTCCTTTTATGAGTGGCAAACTACTGAGGAGCGGTACGAGTTTGCAGGCGGAAAAGAAAAAAGCGTAGTAGACAATTCCATTAGGTAAGCTTTCGCGAAACACCTAGTATGTACAGGTGCTCGGTTCCTTATATGTTTGGGGAAATATTAAGGAGCGGGACAACTTTTATACGACGTCCAAAAAACGAAAAGGTATTCGCCGACGAAGCTTCAGCCAACCCATTGCTACTCCGTCGTTATATACGGAAACTCTTCCTTTTATGAGTGGCAAACTACTGAGGAGCGATACGAGTTTGAAGGCGGAAAAGAAAAAAGCGTAGTAGACAATTCCATTAGGTAAGCTTTCGCGAAACACCTAGTATGTACGGGTGCTCGGTTCCTTATATGTTTGGGGAAATATTAAGGAGCGGGACAACTTTTATACGACGTCCAAAAAACGAAAAGGTATTCGCCGACGAAGCTTCAGCCAACCCATTGCTACTCCGTCGTTATATACAGAAACTCTTCCTTTCATGAGTGGCAAACTACTGATGATCCGTACGAGTTTGAAGGCAGAAAAGAAAAAAGCGTAGTAGACAATTTCATTAGGTAAGCTTTCGCGAAACACCTAGTATGTACGGGTGCTGGGTTCCTTATATGTTTGGGGAAATATTAAGGAGCGGGACAACTTTTATACGACGTCCAAAAAACGAAAAGGTATTCACCGACGAAGCTTCAGCCAACCCATTGCTACTCCGTCGTTATATACGGAAACTCTTCCTTTTATGAGTGGCAAACTACTGAGGAGCGGTACGAGTTTTAAGGTGGAAAAGAAAAAAGCGTAGTAGACAATTCCATTAGGTAAGCTTTCGCGAAACACCTTGTATGTACGGGTGCTCGGTTCCTTACATGTTTGGGGAAATATTAAGGAGCGGAACAACTTTTATACGACGTCCAAAAAACGAAAAGGTATTCGCCGACGAAGCTTCAGCCAACCCATTGCTACTCCGCCGTTATATACGGAAACTCTTCCTTTTATGAGTGGCAAACTACTGAGGAGCGGTACGAGTTTGAAGGCGGAAAAGAAAAAAGCGTAGTAGACAATTCCATTAGGTAAGCTTTCGCGAAACACCTAGTATGTACGGGTGCTCGGTTCCTTATATGTTTGGGGAAATATTAAGGAGCGGGACAACTTTTATACGACGTCCAAAAAACGAAAACGTATTCGCAGACGAAGCTTCAGCCAACCCACTGCTACTCTGTTGTTATATACGGAAACTCTTCCTTTTATGAGTGGCAAACTACTGAGGAGCGGTACGAGTTTGAAGGCAGAAAAAAACGTAGTAGACAATTCCATTAGGTAAGCTTTCGCGAAACACCTAGTATGTACAGGTTCTCGGTTCCTCGGATCCATCTGTACATACGTTCGTCCATCCATCCATCCATCCATCCAAAAAACCGTTCGTCGGTCCATCCCTCCGTCTGTCTAACCAATTTTTTTTGTTGGACTTTAGCTTTCAGAAGCCTTCATTTCTTGCCCATAGATGAACAATAAAGCATCTAATCTATTTCCTAACCCTCTAGCTGAAACGCGAAGAGAGAAAATCAAAGCCGCAAAAAATGTTCACACCTTACTACCTTAAAAGGAACACGTCGACCCGAGCATGGGAACATTTTTTCCTAGATTGGCACTGCAACCATTTTCTCCGGGACGTTTTTTTTTTTTCGGGACCATTTTTTTTCCGTTTCCGGTTTCATTCATCTAGCAGTAATTTTTCCGATGTTCTTGGCACGATATTTCCCCATATGCAAACAATGTGTCAACATGGTCCGAGTAGGGGTCGCATGCAAATCACGTGACTAGAAAAATTGGGGAAGGACAAGGCTTTGAATGACGTAATGAAGAACCATGGCGCAAGAGATATATTTGACAACGCCGACCCAAATACACCGATACACATATAAGGAAAACTGCACACAGGTTTATGGTTGCTACTATTGTGGCAAATTCCGTAATATAAAGAATGGGGACATACATGCTTGAGTGCAATCACTGAAGACACAAAAAATTTTTAAAAAATCTAATACAAGAGAGGTGATCGAAAACACGAGGAAGACGCGTGAACACATATAAGCAGGTTTTTGTATTAATGCACGGCAGAGACAATGTAGAATGAAGCTACGTGCAGGTTAGGTTAATGCCATGGCCAGTTAAACAAAATAAACCCCGAAAACTAGAATGAAAGCCGCAAAACCACTCTTTCAGTAAAATGGACTTAGGTGATTCGATAAAACGCTATTCGATAAAACGGTGTTCGATAAAGCGGGCATTTTTTGATGGAACTGCGTTGGATAAAACGGCGTTCGATAAACTGTCTGGAAACCATTAGAACTGATTAGTATATTGTGATCACGGATCTTATGCTCTGGGCAACTATTTACTGCTATGATTTAATTTTGTTGTAATATTGCTATGCTTGAAAACTTTACTTTCATAATAATTTAAGCGCTTTCTTTTTGTTTTGCCTCTCATTCAGGAGATACTCGTTTGTATATTCGAAAGTTTGCCTTTAGAACTTTAGCGAACCGTTTTTGTCCTGTACATGCTTCAGCCGAAACTGGCTTTATGAAGAAAAGTGATTTCATTATTTGTTGCCGGTTCGATTCTTTATGTGTTGGTGGCCCGATTCTTTATTTTTTGGTGGCCTGTGCTCCAGATTCACTTCTTTTCTCAGGATGTGCGAGGGTTCAACTTTCAAGACGCACGAAAAATAGCAGCTTCTTGTCGCGTGATGCGATGCTTTGGTGAACTGTCAAAGGTTATGTCTTCCAGTCACCACGTGGCCATGACATTTCCGGCTCCACTTCAACAAATGTGCGTAAAAATAAACAAAAAGACACTATGAAGAACAGCCCGGCATTCGGTTACAAAGGCTACACAAACTAAACTTCATTCATAATATATCGCTAAAACAAGACGTATTTGAAGTTAGAGGGGGGACGTCAATTTTATGTAATTTTTGCACGAGTTACGGGAGCTTGATTTCTTAGTTAAACAATTTAGCCTATTTTTATATAGCAAAATACAATTGCTGGATGTGGATATAGTTTGACCTATGTGTGCGTGGCAGGGTCCACTTGCGCATGAAGCAATACCATTAGAGTCTGCTAGTGCATTTAGCTCCACAAAAACAGTTAGTATGGGAAGTCTCACTTCTATGAAGGAGCATCGCTAGACCCAATTTACCGCTATAGCCATTAACAAGCCATACTTCTTGTTACAAACCACCTTTCAGTTTAGCGGCGCCTTAGCCTCTGCGATTGGCTGCCGGCGGCCCGCCGCCGGCAGCCGACAGCGAAGGCTATGGTGGGGCTGTAGAGGATGCCGTCCACTACGAGAGAGGGCACCACACGTTCCCACCCTCTAACCTGGCATCAGACTCCAGGCAAAAAGTGCCCAGTAACATTTTTCTGTGAACCAATCATAATAAATTTTATGACGTCTTGAAGGTAACATACCGTAGTACTCCAATCCTGGAGATCAATTGGATATCTGATCTTCCAGCGACACAGTGCTCTATTTAAGACGGCCAAGTGGTCCATTTTTCATAGACTGCCCATAGACGCCATTGAAAAAAATTTATATGCTGAGGTAGCATGCATCGTTCGAGTTACATGAATGAAAATGCGTAGGGGTGGAGAGTGAAATTTATTCTGCATATAAGCAAGAGAGCGATGAGCTCCCTGGTTTGGGTGAGGATATCGATTTTGCATTTTTCGCTCCCTTCAGTTACGGAGCGTCGCGCCGCCACGGGCCGACAGAGGCGCTGCTCTCCGCGGAGGCGCGTGAGCAGGATTTCTGGGTTCAAACATTTAATTGTATAATGGAAGAGTAAAATAGATTTCTTCCAACTTATTCTGAAATGCACAATTAACAAAATTTGTGGATAGGATTTTTACGCAACCTGCAGCTTTAGTTATTGTAAAACAATACCGTGCTATATGGAGCCACGAGCCTACAGAGCATATCGCATTCCCGTAACATTTGCCTGAACGCTACTTCGCTTGGCATATCAACTGTATACATGCTGTCAAATGCATATGAAATGGCTGTCTAATGGTATACATACAATGAAGCTGAGACTTCACATACATTATCATTCTCCAAGAAAAAAAGATTTAGGCATGCGTCCTCAGTCTCCAAGAATGAAAAGGTTTGGGCAGCTGTGTTCTTTATCAAAAATGTCACGACATTCCCAGAGAATCAAAAACTTTATTTGCTTTTATACAGCATTCAGTGTGGTAGTTGTGGCACCAAGACACGGCACCATTTCAGTGCTTGAAATAAAAAAGCTAGTAAAATGTAACAGTATAGAGAAGCTTCTTAAACGACACTTTCGGCAGTCAGGACGCTAAACAAACTGGTTAATTTTATGCAATTTTATGAGGTCCCTAGATGAATTAGGTGGGTGTCATATGTTGCTCAATTTACCCACTAAGAACAAATGGTAGTTTAAGTCCCCTCCGCCAGATGCGGCGACCGGTCTTCGTCGGGTTCAAGCCACGCAGGCTGCGAAGGTCGGTAATATTTCGTTTCAAATTTGCCGCCAACAATGATATAACCGGCGACACTGGTCCCCATGCAACTTTGTGCTTGACCGCGTCGGTGGCCCTGTCGGTGGTGGGAGCTGAGTGGGCTTCAAGATTGCGGCTAGTGTACGCAGATTGCACTCGTTGCGCGATGGAAGAATCCAAACTTGACGTGCTTCCGCTTTCCACGTCGGTCTTCCGATTGCCGCTAAAGCCACTTTGCTCAAGGGGCGTTTTATTTATAGAGTCCACTGAGCTAAAAAAGTCGGTGTCATTGAGGCCGATTGCGTTGACGGGTTGGCCTCCATATTCTTGATCGACTACTCCGTCTGTCAGGCCGTATGTCGGGGAGTCAAGGAAGAGGCATATCTTCGCTATTAACACCACCGTCCAAACCAACACAGTCAGAACCACCAGCTGCCCTCTCTTTGGGGTGCACCTGCATAGTATTGGAACGGGGACGTGTTCATAGCAACAAGAGTTTGATTCACAATGATAAGTTCAATTTATTTCCCAAAACAGCCTTTAATAATCGCAGGTGTAGATAGAACCAAAGACACTACCTTTTGCGCGCTATAAGGTAACATATTCGATTACGGGGTTTTATGGCACAAGGCCAACGAGGGCAAAGAGCACCAGCAACATATTGTACATCAGAGTTAAGCGAATGGCTTTGTGCAATGCGCTCTACCTCTAACGCAAACGATGTGTGCTCCCCCTGTACCATGCCACAGCTCAGGAATGTGTGATTGCATTCTGCTCGTCAAAAACGTTAATGCCGCAGTCAGGATATCATTTCAACCCCGCTCACCACATTTCCTGCTATATCTGACAGATCGCGTATCGACTTAGGTAAGCACTGAGGCCAACATCAGCAAACTATCCAAAAACTTTTCTTCAAGCCATTTGCAAAGGGTGCACGCTTCCGGCTGTTGGAATGCAAGCAGCACCAACGAAATCCCAGGCTAGGCTGAGCTCACCAGTGCGGTCGCTCCCAGCGGGGTGGCCTTCTGTGCCGAGAGTTAGGGACTGCCATGGGAGGGATTTCACCAGGAAGTCTACCCGACGACGGCGAAGTCAGCCCCTCTGTGAGTAGGCTCTCCTCTTCCACTCCCTTGGACGGGTGGAGATTGACTCCCTTCCGGGTGGCGGAACTGGCAGGCAGCAAGCTCCTTGTCGAGCCCGTGACAGCCAAAGACGAGCCTACAGCCTCAAACAAAGCCACATCTTCCGCCGAATCAAGCCCATGAGGGATGCAGTCAGCGCCAGACGATGAACGGCTGCTCTTGTGCTGCGTGGAGGTGCGGCCGGCGAACGAGAATTTGATCAAATTCGCCTTTTGTCCCTCTTCTGCACTGCAAACGACCGAATTCTTTTACTACCGTTCTGAAGAACCTAACTGTTTGTTGTTCCATTTGGGCCAGTACGTGTTGGAAAGAATGACAAGTCGTATCGAAGGCTCTCTGTACTGTACTACACCCATACAGGCCTAATTGCTCCGCGGACACGACTACAGAATGACTTTTTTTAGTACGCTTTGTACCTGCCTCAATCTTGTGTGCAGGTTCACGGCCTTCGCGCTTCAAGATTGCACTGTAGGGGGAGCTTCTCCTGGCTCGTTAAAATTCTCTTCTAAAATCCTCCCACCTCCCATGTGAGGCTTATCTGGACTCCTCCCCACAGACAGCTACGGGGAAATGAAATGGTTGACACAGCCGCTCCACAACGCATACTATCCGATCAGTGCCTTGCCTCGCCCACACCCCGGCACCCCACCGATCTGAGTTCGTCCGTGGTAGTCTAATTACGACGACGTCCCCGAGCACTACCCTCTTACCCGCTGAGAATACCCGTCTACACGCTCTTAAATGTCAATTCTGAATAGCGACTGTAGCGCCTTACGCAGGCCAACAGGCTGTGAGGTCGTACAAGGCGGCATGCATTTTACCCCATGCTTTACCCATAGCCCTATTGGTGGTGGAATTAGGGTATTTCCTTTCACGTTTGCCGTACATGGCAGAGACACGTATTAATTGGCGCTGCCATTTTGGGCCACTCGCATGCTTCCGCAGTACGCCACTATAGCCAGACCACGCTATAATTTTCGCCGCAACGCGGTCTACTCGCGAAATTTGAATCATCTTGGCTACTTCACGATGCTGGCTGTTGTGGGAAACGAAAACAACTATGCATTCAGCACTTTGACCCAATAGCAGTGGCACGGGACCGTTCAAAGGGTGCCGCCACCCTCTACGGCACGCTGGCATCGAGGCACTCTACGGGAGTTGTTTCAGTGGTGCCCCCTAGCTTCACACGTCAGCTTTGGGACTCTCCCCGCTGTCGTCTGCTACACTCCGCTTCTTAGTGGTGGCAGTGTTTGTGCTATAAATCGCCCATGTAGGTGTCTTAGTTAAATAAAAAGCATTTTTATGTGATTCCGTTATTTCATCACCTTCTGACACTTTTCAATGATTTCAAGCTTGATCCCGCACAAGCTGGCAACACATGCGGAGAGACAAAACAATTTTATTAGAATGATCGATCAGAAGATTGTGTGGAACTCGCCCTTTCTAGCTGATTTGCGAGGTTCAGTGCTTAGAGCTCCTTGATAAGTATTCAAAAAACCGCAGGCTTCACCAAAATACTTTTGAGAGGCTCTTATGAAGACTCGACAGCCTCTAGTGCTGCGCACGAAGTAACGGGTACCAATACTTGCATCGCACAGCAGGAAATAAAACAGCTGTCTTCTATTTCTGTCATGGTTGTTCACTTGTATCAGATGAATGATTTTTCTGTGCCCAATGCTCAAACGTTTCTTTACGGTCACAAACGTGTTATTAGGAGGTTTAGAATGTTTGGGAGGCTCACAATAATTTATTTATTTTACTAAATTGTTTATTTATTTATTTATTTATTAACCGATATATTTTACTCACCAATTCCATTAAATTTAGGTTCAATCGTTGCATGCTGGCTGCATATTGTAGATTTTTTCAAGGCCTTCGATAATGTTTCACACAGGCTACTGCTTCATAACATAAATCAATTAAACATTGACAGAAGTTTGTCGAAATGGATTGAATATTTTTGACTACCCGTTTGCAGTTTTGTGTCGCGAATCAATGTTGCTCTCCATTCAGCCCTGCTTATTCAGGTGCACCGTAGGGATCGGTCTGTGGATCCCTCTTGTTTCTTATTCCCATTAATGACTTCTCTTCCCCGTTGAAATCTAATGTCCTTTTATTTGTTAATGACTGGGTTATTTTTCGTAAAATAACTTCTGATAGCGACACTGCCATTTTGCAGTCTGATTTGAATTCTGTCGTTAATTGGTCGAGAACTTAGCTAATCGAACATAACACAAACAAATGCAAAACTGCGTGTTTCTCGTACCAAAACCACTCCATCACATCCATCACAATATTCTCTTAACAATGTGCAATTAGAATCAGTTGCTTCCAATAAATACCTTGGCATTCACATTACCACGAACTTAACCTGGGACCTTTATATTGAGAATCTTGTTAACCAGGCTAATCGCATGTTGGGTTTACTTTCTCCGCAACTTCTTTAAATCTCCTTCGTCACTCAAATTATTGCTCTACAAAATATTAATCCGTTCCAAACTGCAATACGCATGCTCAGTATGGGACCCATGTCACATAAAGGTTATAACTACCCCAGAACTTGTTCTATTAGATTTGTGCTGGCTAACTACAATGGAACCGCGATCATTACTTGAATGAAATCTGAGCTGGCCCTCCCATTTCGCTCGACTAGGCGTCCCTTTCGCGAGTAACTATTTTTCATAAGCTGCATCACTACTCCGTGCTGCGTACGAGTGTGTACCTAGGCCACATTCTCAATCCCGTCGCGTCGACCATGAGCGCGAAGTTGGAATTGATATGCGCAAAACAATACATTGTTTTCATTCCATCTTTCCTCGGACAAGTCGCGACTGGAATCGTCTTCCTCTTGACACTGAACCATTAATGATGTCGGCCAGTTTCGATATGTGCTCTAGCTAATATTGTATAACCAGGAGATCTACTAATGTTTGTTTTTCATGATTTTCAATTTTTTATTACATTGTTGTAATGGTTCTAATATATGTCGAATCTCAACTACTTTGGGCTGTTTTCTGTTTTTTTTTTTTTTTTCTTTTTCTTTCACACCACTCCCCTCTGTAATGCCTTCGGCCCTGAGGGTATCATAAATAAATAAAAAATAAATAAATAAATAAATAAAAATAAACAAATATAAAAAAACATTGTGTGGATATTTTCTTTGGTTTTTATGGCATATATAACCTTCATTGCGAATTGGCATTCGTAATGGCTTCGTGCAAGGAGGTAATATCCGCAGCGTGCGTTGTTGATTCAAATTCGAATAAAATGAGATTTTTGCTACGCCCGGGTGAAACAGCGCAGACAACATTGTCCAAAGTACTCGAAGCCAGCTTCTGCTCTCCGAATATCTACCGTTACTATCGTTATCATAACAACCAGAATCTCAACTCGAATGGTTATGACACGGTTACGGTTTTGAGGGCTGGATATTCTTGATAAAAAACGCTATAAAAGAAATTACACCATCTTCCCGTAGGGGAACCCTGTGTAGTATGCAAAGCAGCCATGGGGTCGATTCAAGTTCCCATTAGATTTCAGTTCGTCGTCTCCGTTAGGTTTAGGTACGTAGCTACCGTTATATTTACAGTTTGGTTTCCATGGTAACTACCACACTTTTCACTTACCAGAACTACGAAATGGGAAATTGCGTTGAGCCTATGGCTGTTTCGCATACTACTCAGGGTTCCCCTATGGGAAGATGTAATTTTTTTAGGTGCTACGGCGCTATGTCCCTGCCTTTTCGTTGTTGCGCCCTCCACACCCCCACTGCGCAGGCTCGGCTTGCTGAACGCCCGGTGGTTGTCTTACCCTTTAATGGCTCCTGGAGCGACAGCGTTACCGGTGTCTTCCTGGGCCGGCCCGAGATTTGCCGAGGATGCGCAGTGGGGGTGTGGACGGCGCCACAACAAGGGAGGGACATAGCCCCAACCATGAGATGCTGGAGCGACAGTGTTGCCGGTGCTTTCTGGCCGGCACGAGACGAGCACGCTTCCCTTAAACGCCATCAACCCCACCCTCTACAGCGCCCCATGCTCACATTGCGGTGAGATCTGTACCCTCTACCACATGGTCTGGGCCTTTCAGATAAACCCAAATGTTCCCCAAATCCCCAACTCTTCTTATGAGCAGTGGGAGAGAGAACTGGCCAGCTCCAGCAGCGAAACTCGGCTTCGGCTGGTGGAACGTGCGGAGAAGGCAGCAAGCTCCAACGGGATCATGAAATGAGAAATCCGACTACGCGCTCCTCCCTGCCCCCACCCTTTTTTGCAAAATAAAGTTTACTCTCTCTCTCTGTCCCCTTAAAGGGCTCCAGGAGCGGCAGTGTTGCCGGTGTCTTCCTGGGCCGGTGGATGGATGGACAACGGACGACGGACGACGCAGCAGAGAGCAAGAGACGCTTTGCATCTAAAAGTATACGTGCCGGTTTTCAGTATAACAACAATCGAAACCGACGAACATGTCCTAGCAGCTGTATTGTTTTCCACCCCGTTCCGGCGTAAACAACAAATCCCAGCTCATTTGGGATGTTCCACGCATTAAAAATTACTCTTCCACTCTTGAGCTCAATTTTATTATAACGCATATCCCAATACGAGGAGACATCACAGTGGGAAATGCCCCATAAATATCTGCATAGCTCTGAACAAATATAATATTACTCATTTTCCCGTATAGGTGATTAGCGTGCGCATGCCCGCAAGCGCACACACACGCGCGCGCGCGTGTGTGTATATGTGTGTGTGTGGGCGTGCGTGTGTGTGTGTCTGTGTGTAAAATATAATCGCTTTTAAATTAAGTTAAAAGGACCACGCTAAGAAATTATCGCGGCTAAACTGCAGAACTGATAAGAACAGACTAGCTCTAGCTGCTTTACGTACTGACTTTTTATAGGGACAGAAAAGTAGAGATGAAAAATGGCTGTGTCATTATCGAGCCTCTGGTTTGGTTTACATCTACATATCATACGAGGCTGAAACCATGATTGCTTTGCGGATGTAGCGGTTAGGGCGCTGTGCCCCGTATACGAGCAGAGCTTGAACCAACCACGTAATTGGCATCGCGCTCAATTGCTGACGTTTTGTTCAATAAACCTCCATGCTGGTTAGAAGCTTTTTATAAAACCAGCCGGTGCCTATACAAACAGTTGGTTATTTGGAACTCTACCGGCATTTTTGTCCGCGCCATAGTGCATGTCGGCATAAACTCATGTGATGACAACGTTAAGTGATGCGCTGAACAACCTTGGTTGATTTGATTGATAGGGTTTAACGCGCCGACGCTACACAGTCAACGAGGCGCGCCGTAGTGTCGGGCTCCATATTATTTTCGACCAACTGGGGATCTTTAACCTGCGCCGAAATCTCCCACCCACGGGTGTTTTTACCTTTTTGCCTCAGTGAGAAAAGCCGCCGCCGTGGCCACGAATATAACCCGCCTTCTGGTGCTCCGAAGCACAACGCCATAGCCACTGAGCTACCGCGACGGGTGATGCAATACATTAGAGCGTACGGCAAGGTTAGAAAACCTTTTTAGTCCTTTTGCGCACGATTCCCGAGAATCGTAAGGCCTGCTGCCAAACCTGACAACACCGAAGGTCAGAAATGTGTTATCGTCTTACATTTTCGCGGTTCTCGGTTATTACCAGCTCCTTGTTCTTTTTGTTCGAAAGATTGCTGGATACAGAAGCTGACACCTAGCCCCGAATCTTCTCACTTCGCACAGGACCGGCTTCGTATGGGATGGTGCAACGGCGATTATGTTATCTTCTGGGTGCAATATAAAAATCCGTACTTGAGGATGTTAACTCCGATCTAATGTAAAATCCGATGTTAGGCCTTTTATTGCGATAATAAATTACGCAGACGCAACCTCTGGTGCAAAAAGCATCGAATGTTAACCGAGCGCAAAGAAGCAGGATGGAGAGCGGGCCCGAGGGAAGCAGACGCCCAATGCGGGCATCCCGGAGCCGACGCTACGGAAACGCGCTTCGCTGCGCTGTCCGTGGTCGCGCGCACGTGGTCGCGCTCAACGCCAATTTTCCTGCAGGTACTGCACAAGACAGCACCGCTCATCCCGGTAACAAACTCCCCCAAGGACGCACTCCCCGTAACAACCACTGGTGAACACAGGTGGGAGGTGCTGGGCAGCTGAGACCTGCTTATTGAGAAGGGCCTAGCGGAACTTGCAGCCAAGGTCATTGTGCAGCTGATGCTATCAGTCGTGAAGCCCCCTCGCACAGGCACTTGGGAGATAAAATGGCAGCATCTCCACTCCGTGGATGATGGCGAGGCTGCGGAGTACGGGGACTCGAAATGACATCCAAGTTGCGCCCCGACCTTCAATGGATTTTAGCCGTGAGTTGCACCTTGATTATTCCCTAAATGACACTGCAACTAACGGCTCAAATAGAATTTCGCTTGATGGTGGTGTGCGCACGGATGGACGCGGATGGGAGGTCCTAAGCTAGTCCGCACCTTTACAGGTGAGAGAGCAAAGCTGGTCATTGTGCGGTCCTAAGGTACTCCACACCTAGAAGTTCTCCCTCTCTCTTTCTCTCTCTCTCTCGCTTTCTCTCTCTCTCCCATCTTCTGTGGCAACGTGCATTGGGAACCCTTCCGGTAAAGAACTGCTTGCAACGCTGGTTGTGGACGACCGACGCCAAGTGTCCAAGTAGTGGCACCGGTACCAATATCCTCGTTCCTGAGCTCTCCTAAGGGTTAGCACACCAGGCAGCTCCGATACTAAGATTGCCCCACTACTATGTGACGGGCTCGAGCCCCTTTAGATGTAATGACCAGGCTGTGCCTCCTTGGAGAGTACGTGTCATGGCGGAACGTGTAGGTGTAGCGGTGCACTGTAGGTGACTTCGCCTTAAGTGGCCATGTTTGTGCGACTTCAGGCAAGTGGTTAGATTTCACCCGTAAGCCCATTTATTTTGGCGGGGAGTTCCTACGTTGCTGATCATGGGAGTTTCTCGATACCGTTCTCGAAACCGGGAAAGGGCGGGTCCGGTTGGGTCCGATGTACTGGGTACTGGTGTGAAAGGGGTAACAACTTCATGAATGTTCCACACATCTCTGTGTTCAGCGTTCAGTCTTCTTTGACATCCTGAGATGTCCTACTTGTAAACAGTGTGACTAGCATTCACGTATATATACCAGGGACACGTTGCGTGGGGTTGTAACATCCAGAAATGATGAACTTAATTGCACTTCGTACGGCGTCCAGGGGGGCCGGAGATCAACCAAGCCCTCTATCTACTTCTCTCTCCCACTCTCCGTTGTTTAGGTAGACAAACTGTGCGCGTAGAAATAATGGTTTTATTGAACACTGGGTGCTCAAGAAATTGCACCGGAACGTGCACTGAGTAACCATCCTAAATGAACCTATCTTTCCAGACAGACAGACAGACAGACAGACAGACAGACAACAGATACAGATCAAACTAAATGCGTCCGTTGGGGCAGGATAACACAGACTACGGCATTTGAAATCACTATTTAATCGCTCTCCAAACTAGGGCGCAAAATGCATACAATGGGGACAGGGATCCCGCTCTCTCAAGGACCACACACATAAACCATTCAGATTTCTCTTTTAATCTCTTTCGTCGCCTGCGAGCGCGGCTCACGTGAAAGAAATAGCAGATAAATATATGTGAGCAAAGCATAACAAACCAAGTTGAGCATGGAGGGGGCTGCAAGAATATCGTTTAAAGGTCGCTGCTTCGTTTTGGTGGAAATATTATTGCGCCACACTGCAGCTGCATCGTTGACGTTACAGGACGCCGCCAACGTAATACTGTCGTGACGCCTCGCACAACGCAGTCCCCACAAACCCTGAACCAACGCCGCAACAGAAGCTCTCCTCAGCAAAGCCTACTGCGTTTTTGTTGCTCAGCAGTGACTTTAAATTCCAAAATTCTGCCAAATCTGTGGCATACCAATTTCATCAGAATGAGACTCTTACTTAGCTGTCTCGTGCATGGCATTGTTTCTGGTGTAAAAATCTGCAATTTCACCATTTTTGTGCAGGTATACTCGCAAACTTTGCCTTTGATGTAGATTCCTCTTTAAGGGGAAATATTGCACAGCCGTGCTCTTATTTTCAGAACGTCGGCCACGGCTTATTTCACACGCCGAGCCAGTGAAGACAATCCCGGAAGCACCTTGTCTTAGGTAATGCTTTGAACGGGTTCGCTACCATTCACTTAAATGTGCAACTATGTTTATTATTGAGCCTAACTCTCATCTCTTCATTTATATTGCCTTGCTTGTTCAATTCCAGCGTACCAACATTAGCGGTAGGGGGCTGCCGGCTGTAAGGGCCCTCAGGCCAGCACGCTCTGCGTAGAAAGCGGCGGATGCATGTGCACACTTACCATCCTGTGTGTCTCCTTGGCTAGACGATCCTGTATCTGGAAGACCGGGATCCGATGAACTTATGCTGGAGGAATTAAACGCCGCCCATGATGCGAGATGGACAGTCCGCGCTCCCAGCACAGAAATTCATTGTCCTCTTCTTTTCCCCCAGCGCACATGGGAGTTGCTCACGTAATTCACAAATACCACAAAGCTACCCCAGAATGAAATTACATCGGAGTCAATATTGATGCCCGATTGCTTTTATGTTATGACACATGTTTATAAACATTACTAAGCAAAAAAGCCAAACGATCTTTCGGTTACCCTTCATGTTGAATAAATTCCGGGAATTTCTAGGCCACTACCGCAGTTTCGCAGTTTATGTGAGGACTAGGCTTTTATTTCTGGAATTTCTGTTTGTAGGGGGAAGAGTTGGGGTTTAGTGTGTGGACGCTACCCCTGTGTTATAAGGGGCGCTGTAGTGGAGGGCTACGAACTCATTTTGATTATACAGGGGTCATTAAAAGGGCAGGCAATCCATATCTGTTTTAGTCTACGCTCAGGCTATCGCGAATAAAAGGTATCAATTACAATAAAATGTGGCTTCGATTCCCGCTGTGAAGGTGGTTAGATTGCGAAGCTGTAAACAAAACCCACAACAATTACCCATGCGACTTTATTTGAATTCTCACAGGTGGCTCTGGGAAGAGTGAAACCAGACACAATGAAAATGTATTTGAACACACTTTCCATTACTGCACAACGATATTCAGGACCGCTTTATGTTCTCATTTCTCTTCTGTTTTTTTTCTGTGTTTACGTTCCGTGGTCTACCCAAGTTAACCTGAAATGGGACATCTTGAAGGTAGCGCACTTAAACACGGACACTATCAAAAGAAAGGACAAACCACAGCGCTTAATTGCGCTACCTTCAAGATGTCCCATATACACTACCAACTAGCCCAGTTGCCACTTCTTCTAACCTGAAATGAACTGAAGGTGGTGCTATTTCGGTCTCCTTTTTTATTTCTCAAACCCTGGTGACGTCACAACGTGATTGCTATGTTGTTGGGTACTTTTCAACACGGAGTAGCTTACACAACAGTAATCTTTACCTGTATGACCAGGCCCCTTGGATAGGTATTCACGACAGATTTTTTTTCTTCTTCTTCTGGCTGTTGAAAGCATGGTGACGTGACAAAGTGATTTCTGTGATGTTGGGTACTTTTGCCCTCGCACTAGCTTAGGCAACCATAATTTTTACCTGTATGGCCAATACTCCTCAGTAGGTATTTACGACTGTTGTATATTCTTCATCTGTTGTTAAACGCGCGGTGACGTCACTGCGTGATTTCTGTGTTGTTGGGTACTTTTGCACACGCAGTAGCTTGGGGAAACGTAGTATTTACCTGCATGGCCAGGCCCCCTCAGTAGGTATTCACGACTGCTTTTTGTTCTTCTTCTTCTTCTGGCTGTTAAAAGCTTGGTGACGTCACAACGTGATTTTTGTGTTGTTGGGTACGCCTGCACACCCTGTTGGGTACGCCTGCTAAGGCAACTGTAATCTTTACCTGTATTGCCAGTCCCCCTCAGTAGGTATTCACGACAGCTTTTTCTTCTTCTTCTGGTGCCTTCACAACGTGATTTCTATGTGGTTGGGT
Source organism: Haemaphysalis longicornis (assembly GCF_048455015.1). Taxonomy (NCBI): domain Eukaryota; kingdom Metazoa; phylum Arthropoda; class Arachnida; order Ixodida; family Ixodidae; genus Haemaphysalis; species Haemaphysalis longicornis. The sequence continues at coordinate 33,780,471 of NW_027526295.1, read as the reverse complement.
ACTTTTGTACATGGAGTACCTTAGGCAACTTTAATCTTTACCTGTTTGGCCAGTCGCCCTCTGTAGGTATTCACGACTGCATTTTGTTCTTCTTCTTCTGGCTATTGAAAGCATGGTGCCGTCATAACGTGATTTCTATGTGGTTGGGTACTTTTGCACATGGAGTACCTTAGACAACTGTAATCTTTACCGCTACGGCCAGTACCCCTTAGTAGGTATTCACGACTGCTGTATATTCTTCTTCTAGTTGTTAAACGCGCGGTGACATCACTGCGTGATTTCTGTGTTGTTTGGTACTTTTCCACTCGCAGTAGCTTAGGCAACCGTAATTTTTACATGTATGGCCAATCCCCCTTAGCAGGTATTCGCGACATCTTTTTGTTATTCTTCTGCCTGTTGAAAGCATGCTGACGTCACTACGGGATTCCTGTGTTGTTTGGTACTTTTTGCACACGGAGTCGCTTAGGCAACTGTAATCTTTACCTGTATGACCAGTCCCCCTCAGTAGGTATAGGCCTCCTGCGCTGAAGTTTTGGCGACATGCAGCGCCGCTAGTGGCCGACCCCTCTGGGTAGTACACAAGCAGATGACCCTCGCCGTCCTCCATGTGTTTTCTATTACAAGAGAGCGAAAGTTGTTTGTAATAAGTTTAGTCACGTTGTGGTGCGTTTAAATGACTGCATACTGAATAAATAGCCCTTAAAGTAGTTGCAGAGGCTAAAAAAATAATATCCGCTACAACGAGCCGATGTATCGGCGTCTTTTTGAGTGAGCTGTCGCGGTCGCCGCGGCGTGGGACAGTATCGCCACGTCGGGTGGTCTAAATTCCTGACGACCATTACCGTTCTTTCTTCTTGCGTGCGGTCGACAAAGGAAAGTGTGGTCGATAAACACGGAACGCTGCTGGTAGCTGCAAAACGTTGCTTCATCGGGAGCTTGCAAGCGAACGCAAGAATTGCGCAGCCGACTCGGCTGAGACTGCTGGCCTGGCACCGCCTTGAAAACGACGGAAATTTCGCTGTGTATTTTCGCAAACTAAATGATTCTTCCGTAACGTTTTATGCCGCACTATATACGAACGGCAGGGTACATGTATACTAGCGAGTAGGTGAGGCAATAGCGTGAAATAAACAAATTAAGCGCTAATAAAGGACGCAAAACAAGCACCAAATCGTACGTCCGCTGCCTTCAAAGATGTGTACTTCTATATTTGCATAACATAAAAGCCGCATACACGGTGCGCAGCCCCGAATATTTAGATACAATCATCACTGAGATTTGTTATCTTCTAGAGCAGGGGTCATCGCTAACAAGTTTTGTCCTCAAATGGAGTTAGGCAGCGAGACAAGAACAAACAATTGGTCGCTTCTATTTGAAATGTCCCCCATCTTCACACTTCACGAGATTACTGTAAATATTATTCGCAATTCGCTATTTCTTTATTTTGCTTTCAAAGACCCCTCCCTCTCCCACCCGATTTGCCGTCCAGCCCTCCGCCATGTCGGCTAGCATGCAACTCGGCCCTATAATTCAAAACGTTGCTGACCCTCATTCTAGCCCATTAAGTGCGAACTGGGAATGTATAATCCAAGAGCGTAATTAAGTAAAGTGAGAATAAACAAGAAAGGCGAGCGGCCTCGAAGTTCACCCGACCACCTTGTTTTACCACCAGTAATTTCGAATCGCAACACAGATTTCACGTTTCTGACGCTCGCTGCATCTCGTCACTGAGACACGCAACAAAACGGCAAGTTAACGCTGCACCATATATTCGTAACGGCGACGCAAACCAGCACTATTTAATGAAAGTGCACGCACAGTGCGCAGGTACGCAAAAGAGCGGCGCACCGCAGCAGGCGATCCAGCGGTCTGCCGGACTCGCTGGCATTTTAAAGCGCGATCATCGCCGATCGCTTCCCTCTTATTTTTTGATCGGCTGTTGTTCAAAAGTCCTTTGCACCTAGAGTATTAGTTTAAACTTGAAGTATCACTTCAAATGGTCAGTGAACCTCCGAGTGGGAGAGCGCCGTCACCATCCCGGCACTCTAGTCGTGCTGTAAACTTATTTATCACTGCAAACCTTTTTTTCCCCTGATGCCAAGTTGATCGCCCCAAGAGACCGGACTCGTCTGGGAAGGGCTGGTTACCGTGTCACAAAGTAATCGGGAGCATCGAGCTCATTTTGCTTCTGTCAACACGGGATCCTACGGGACCCGCGCAGCTTTGTACTACCCGGAAGTACTGCCCGAAAGCCGCTTGCGCAGCGCCCCCTGGGCAGCGCAGGAGGCCTAATAACGACTGCTTTTTGTTCTTCTTCTGGCTGTTTAAAGCATGGTGACGTCACTACGTGATTTATGTGTTGTTGGGTACTTTTGCACACGGAGTAGCCTAGGCAACTGCAATCTTTACCTGTATGGCCAGTCCCCCTCAGTAGGTATTGACGACTGCTTTTTGTTCTTCTTCTGGCTGTTGAAAGCATGGTGACGTCACTACGTGATTTCTGTGTTGTTGGTTACTTTTGCACATGGAGTATCTTAGGCAACTGTAATCTTTACCTGCATGGTAGTCCCCCTCAGTAGGTTTTGATGACTGCTTTATGTTCTTGTGGCTGTTGAAAGCAATGTGACGTCACTACGTGATTTCTGTGTTGTTGGGTACTTTTGAACGCGGAGTAGCTTAGGCAACTGTTGTTGTTAAATCTTTTATTCAAAAAGGGAAGGCCGGAGGCTTTATGGGGGAGTTGGGAGGGGAGGATTAATGGTTAAAGGGGGCTCGTATGAGTTCGTCGTCTTCGGAAGACGGCATCAGTTTCTCACAGGACAATTGTTCAGCATTGAATGGTCCATTCACTGGTGTAGTCCATCGCTATATAAATCGCGCTAGACCACTCTTAGTGGCGAACCGTATTATAAGGTTAATGGTGTGTTCATCTAATGTGAGGGGATCGATACGGGTTGAGGGATCTGGATTTGGGGCAGTTAAATTCCGGTATGGAGAGAATTTGGGGCATATCCAGACCAGGTGGTGCAAATAAGCCTTGACAGCTTGCTGACAGTATGGAAATTTTGGGTTGACGTGGCGGTAGTACCATCTGCGAATTGTTTCCGGTGAAAATGATGCATCTGTATAGAATTTGTTAAATATTTCTTGGGTTCTTGTAAGGGAAGGTCTGTTGAAAACGTTATCCTTCGGCGTAATTTGCTTGAGTCGGAGTTTCTTTCCGTGTTTGTACCGGTGTATGCAGATAGCGGGGGGTACGCTGGTATTTTCGGTCGTGTCCAATCTTTCAGAAAAGTCTGAAGGCTGGGCGACGGCGGGGGCAGCAGAGGAGAGAAAAGAGCAAGCCTCTTAAAAAGCTTCGTGGGCTGCCTTTTCCCGGTGCCGCCAAATCATGGCCAGGAGACCAGTCTATGCAGACTTGAATGCCATACAGTTGTAGGGTCATTGCTTGCATGATAAATTGGTTTACGGAAGGGTGTGTTGAAAATGGTCGTCGAAGTTCTTTAAATGCTTCGTTGCAATCGGTTAGTGTTCTGTTCTTTTTTGGTATGGGTTGATGGTGGTCGTACATCAAGTAGCCAAGAGCATGGGTAATGGCGAGTAGTTCCGCTTCCGTGGGTGTGACAGAATTTTGGAGTGTCGGGTTCCTATAATGGTTCGGGCATCTGGGGAAACCCAGGCAGTTCCAAGATTTCGTGGTGCCAGGCTGGCATCAGTATAAATGTCGATTTCGTCGGTTTGTTTTCTGCTGAATAGCCTCTGACAACGTTTTTGTCTAGAAACTGACGTTGTGCGGGTGATGAGGTGAGTTGTTGGTTCGGTTAGGAGAGGTCGTTGCCACGGAAGAATAGGTATCAGGAAATCAGGTAAGGGGATGCGATCTTGCTTATCCCAGGCCGTGAGTATGGCACCTTGCTGGGTAAATTTTGTGCTTGAAGTTTTGGTCAGTTTTCTCTTGGATAATTTTCCTAATTGGTGGAAGGGCAGCCTCAGATTGGAGGTTAGAGATTTTGTATGGCGTGGTAAGCCAGTGATTGTACGAAGAGTCGCAAAGTGAAGGACATTAAGAGCGCGTCGTCGGGTACAATTCAATGTGTAAGATTGGGCTCCATATGTACGGATACCGACTGCGACGGCGCGAGCAAGTGTCAGCACTGCTTTTTGCTTTGCTAAGCAACTGTATCATTTACCTGTATGCCGAGTCCCCCTCAGTAGGTATTCACGACTACGTTTTGTTCTTCTCCTTCTGGCTGTTAAAAGCATGGTGACGTCACAACGAGATTCCTATGCTTTTGGGTACTATTCCACTCGGAATAGCTTACGCAACCGTAATTTTTACCGCTACTGACAGTTTCCTCAGTAGGAATTCACGACTGCTGTATCTTCTTTGGGCTGTTAAACGCGCTGTGACGTCACTGTGTGATTTCTGTGTTGATGGGTACTTTTGCACTAGCAGTAGTTAGGCAACCGTACTTTTTACCTGTATGGCCAGTCCCCCTCAGTAGGTATTCACGACTGTTTTTTGTTGTTGCGTCGTGCCCTCTTTGACCTTGTCCGTCCACGAAGAGGAGGTATGGACGCCCAAACTCACACGACCAAAATCTATAGCTTTCGGAATACTACAGACGAATAGGTTTCCCACTAGAAGTAGGTTCAGCTTTGTCCTGCCTTCTATCGAACTTCATTTCCTTAACTGCTCAGAGGCTTACTGCACTCTTAAACACATGCTCTGGCAATGTTCTGCGTTACATACGGCCACGGACTACAGCACCGAGCACGAATGGACGAGCGCTCTCTCGACCAACGATCCGCACAAGCAACTCATGGCTGTCCAGAGGGCCTGCGAGACGGCTGAAGACCAAGGTCTCTCCCTTTTTGCGCGGGTGTGGCCAGCGACTACCTGATGAAGACCCTTGGAGGCCATCCAGGAGAGTCCCTCAAGACCTTTAATAAAGTTATTTGTCTGTCTCTCTGTCTGCCTCCCTCAGCAGGTATTTTTGTTCATCTGGCTGTTGAAATCATGGTGACGTCACAACATGATTTCGATGTGGTTGGGTACTTTTGCATATGTTTAGGGAACTGTATTCTTTACCTGTTTGGCCAGTACCCCTCAGTAGGTATTCACGACTGCTTTTTGTTCTATTTCTTCTCCTGTCTGTTGAAAGCATGGTGACGTCAAAATGTGATTTCTATGCTGTTGGGTACTGTTGCAGTCAGCGCAGCTTACTCAACCGTAATTTTTACCATTATGGCCTGTCCTCCTCAGTAGGTATTAAGGGACTGCCGTATGTCCTTCTTCTGGCTGTTAAACGCGCGGTGACGCCACTACGTGTTAAAACAGAGAACATGATTAGACACATCATCCGCGTATCCAACCGACGTGGAGGCCTAACGGAAAGCAACCTGCTTAGATTATACCATGTTTTCCTCATGTCCTCATGAGCCACATAAACTTTGAACTGTTATCTTCAATACAATATTGAAGGTGTATTGGTCATGCTTGCCATTTCAACTTTATCTGATGCATTTCTTCGCACCGATATTGTGAGTCTGCCGGGAGCTAAATATTGTGATTGAAAGCTAAGCCAACATATGCACTGATTTCTTCTCGGATTTGTCGAGTCGTTAAGTACCGGCGTTGTTGAGTACCGGTTTATATCGGCAACTGCCCTCCTGGAGCTGGAAATGTTTTTCTGGCATCGACAACAATACCCGCACTCACACAGTTTTAGTTTACTTAAGATGTTTAGGAGTTTTTGTATGTGGCCTTGTTGCCTGCCATGTTGTCTGCCGTGTTGCCTGCCTGGGTGTGTATCAAAGGAAGTCAACTCAAGCAACATAAGTAAACGACTAGGGACGTTTTTTAACGCGGTACGTTTCTTATCCTGTAAAGGGCGTCCGACGCGTAAAGAACAGTGCTATGCGGCGTTTGTAGTTTGATACCATTGAAGTAGCCGTGTTCATCGGCCACCGATTCTACCGTTACAGTCTTCACAGTACGTAGCTTATACCCTGACAATGGCGTTTATATTTCTGACCGTGAAGCGCACAAGAATATACCTTTCATTTGCCATAATTTCGGTGCAGGACGAAAATCCCCAGGTGGTGCGAACTTTCCCGAGGCCTCCCCTACCATGCCCCATTGCCCAAGTGAGGTGAAAAGCATCTGGTTAGTCATTGCGAGGCATGAATAGTTTAAAAATAAATTGCGGACACAAGCCACGTACTCGACAGAAAACTACGTTGGGCATATCCCTTGTGAAAAACCCTGCACGGGGTGCCTTGTATATTCAAGATGGCGGTATTTGCGACACCGTGGTCCCGGAGCCCAGAAAGATAAGCTGTGGCGAACAGTGACGAAGTCTTTAGGTGAAGGGTAAGAAACCTCGAACGGTGGCCGTAGGAGCCCTCTCCAGCCTCCGGTCGGTGGGCTGCCTGTCTGTTTGTAAGGCAGGCGCTCCAGGACCTCTCTGGCCATCTAGGTAAATCAAGAGAAGAAAGAACTACTCCTCTGCTGCTTATCTGCTATGCCGCATGGCAAATTCCAATCCTCGCCCCCCATAAATCTGATCGGTTACTGGAAAGGGGTCGCGCGGAAGCACCTTTTTCTCGTTGCCAGTCATGAGTTTCCCCAAGGCCAGAAAACTCAGGTAGATTTTTGATAATAAAATCCCTTGAGAAGTCGAACCCCATTGCTCTAAGTCTGCTTTTCTGAACTCCAAATTTACTTAGAACGTAGTTGGTCAGTTCTACAAAGCCAAAAAACTGAGAATCACCGAAGTCCTTGTAGAACTGAGTAAGAGACAAGCCCCAAATCTTTTGAATCAAACTCGCTTTCACACAGGCTCACACTCCACCGCAGCCTTAAAAGCTCCCACGGTGTGATCTCTGAGCAAGACGTGATGAATGAGAGAGGAACCGATCTGTTAGAAGGCGTTAAGTGTCGAAGTGTGACTGCCGTAAGGCGTGTCACGATTCGGCGAGATAACGAGGAAATTCGTATGAAACATTTAATTTTGACCTTCAACCTTTCTGCAGTTGCAGAGGACGTTGCAATTGCTGTGGCTGCCATAACCAGCAATGACTTCGTCAAAATGCTGACTCACAAACGGCATGTGGAAGTTATCAGCGAGGGCTCGTCACTACACGAGCACCGTACATTCAGAACAGAACTGCAGAGCTACCTGAGATGAACATGTTCTGGATTCCTGGGCCTGAATTCATCGAAAGTAATGAGGCAGCGCACGCCGCTTCCCGCACCTACATACACCGGGGCGTTACTCGAGACGGAATTTTCTCCGCTGCCTTTAAAACAGACCCAATTCTCCAGTTTAAAGACGTCTTGGCACATTATAGGCTTGGCAGGAGAAAATTGCCACCTCCTTGTTATCAGCTAGCCAGACAAGAAGCCACCACTCTCCTCTATTGTATCTACCCCCCTCAGAAACCCTCCCGTTGCAATTTCTGATCCACATCCGGATCCCCGTACCACCAGGCAGGGGAATGCCAACAAACTCTAAACCTACATATCTCCTTTCCATCTTTTGAGCAGTCGATAGCTCCTCTAGCCCATCCGGACCTTGGACGCCAGCTCGAAGTGGTAAAGAAGGCCTGGACAGCAAGTTCCAGCCTGCGTATCCGGGGGTAACGATGCCTTCCATCAGGTGAGTGCCCTGCCATCAGCACACTGTGCTCAAAATCAATGTTTGTTCTGTCCCTCTCTCTTTTTCTCTGAATCAATAAATGTAGGCTTTATTCATTGACCGGCCAGACCATATGTCCCAAACGTGCTCCGCTGTTTTAAATGCCAGCGGTTCGGGCACAGCACAAACTCCTGTCGTGGTCGATTAACATTCGCGAAATGCAATCAACATGATCCTCCCTCAGAGAGCTGTCCTTCACAAAATTTCATCAAATGGAAATTGCCACGGACTACACCCGGTATCCTCGCGGACATACGAGAGATTTCAAATAAAAAAAGAGAATCAATGTAATGGTCACCGGGAACATCATGTTCCGATAGGCACAAAAGATGTTCGCCTCTTTCCCCCTGGGGAATTACGCCGATGCAGGTCGTCGGGGCCGGAGCGCTGTCGGGTTTCGGTGGCGACTCAGCTCAGCGTAACTGATGTGGTCCCGCCTCCGTGCCACCTCCCCGTTCCCCTGGCTTGCCTCAGGCAGCCCAACTCTCCCCTACATCGCTTGCTATGCAAGCAGTGGCAGTGATGGTAACCGTCACCGCCGGGACCAATACCGCTCCCACCGTTTCCACTGCACGGGCACCATGCACACTTGTGAGCATGGAGGACATGGAACCTGGGGGCCCTGCATTGGTTCTCATCCCCCCGCTCCACCGTGCCACCTGCGGCGCTCCTGACGCCGTCGGCGGCAGCACCTCAGGATCCATCAGAAACTGCTAGGACATCCGACGACGACATGGATGTCAGACCATTCCTGACTTTGACGCAGCGCAATGAACGAGTTTCGACGCCCAAGCCCACAAAAAAAGCCAAAAAGCCCAGAATCACTATCCCAAAAACCCCACATAACTCTACACGCTCCTGTAGCTCTTACATGAAATAATGGGAAGAGAAAATTTACTTCAATAAAGCTGTAGGGACCTTTTCGAAAATATTGCTTTCTACGAAGTACTGAATTTCAATCAGCCAAGTGTGATGGGTCTCCAAGAAACACATTTTAATTCCAAACACAAACGTTTTTTGAAGAGAGGCGGTGTAGCCATCATTGCCCGGAAAGTTTTAGCATGCCATCCTGTCAATTTGAACACTGTCTTTGACGCAGCAGCCATTCACACAATATTTATTAGCTTACTGACGCTATGCTCCCTTTACATACCTCCTTATTTCCAGCTTTCGTTCTCTGATTTCGAGGTGCTGGTACATCAGTGTCTCGAAACCTACATCCTTATTGGTGACCTGAATACGCCCAATTTTATTTCGGGCTCATTCGGCATGGATGCCCGAAGTTGCCGAATTGAGAAGTTTCTAACATCCTCGGGAGCTTTCCTATTAAACAAAACAGCCTATATATCATACCTTAAGACACAACACTTATTCGCATCTTGACTTTATTGATTCTACAGTTCTTCTTCTATATCTTGAGAGGGGTGCAGGCATGAAATCTGTGGTAATGACCACTTCCCTACCTCACAAACATATAGGGGCCCTAACAGTTGACGTTCCCGTAAACGCCTCAATGAATTCCCAGCCAAATGGAGTACATTTGCAGAAACACTTAAATCACACAACACATTAACAACACAACTAAACGTAGACGAAGCAGCCCACCTCATCACGGCGCACATCCTCGGCGCTGTCGGGAAGTCCGTTCCCCAGGGCTGTGGTGCCCACTGCAAACCAAGGAGGCTCTGGTGAAAGGAATAGTGCCGGCAGGCAGGAGAGGCCCAAAACAAGGCGAGGGGTATACCTCGTCGGTACCACTACGTCAGATAACCTCATCACGTTAATCGGGAAAAGGCCCTTGGAAAGCGTGTGCGCCGGCAGGCGGAAAAACAGAGTTGGCGCACATTTCTGATACACACACACACGAACACGCACATGCACGCACACGCACACACACACCACGTTAAACAGGAAAAGGCCTTTGAAAATCGTAAAGACAGAGTTGGCGCACATTTCTGACACACACACACACACACACTGACACACACACGCACGCGTGCGCGCGCGCGCCACGCTGGAATCGCTGGCAACGAGTTGGTAGACTAAATGGCCGCAGGCGCTGCCTCTAAGAACACAGTGTACATAACCCTCCCACACACTCAGCTGAAGTCTCGCATCACACAGCATTTTTGTACCAAAAGGCGAGGACGGTGGAGTGAACCCAAAGACAACCTACACGTGATAAGCCCACACTTGGGATCATAAAAAACTGAGTCACACAACAGACATACAGAAAGTGCATTCGCCAGGTTACGGATAGGCCACAGACATGTGGCCCATTCGTAATATCCGTGGCATATCCAGACATGTGGCCTATCCTCACTCCTACTCACTGTTTCTTCAGGTTCTTTGTGCAGCAGGTGTGCCGAACACCTATCCCTAATCTACATTCTTAGCCAATGCAAGTCCCTCAACACAACACGACACAAACCCTTCGCACAGCTATTCCGACAAGACATTCTACTACACCCCTCATACTTTCGGGAGGGGATTCAATATTAGGAGCGGAGTAGCTTTGGAACACACAATGTCCGTCCGCGTCCATGCGCATACCATTTACAATCGCAAAGAGAGAAAGGAAGGACGGAAAGGCCGGGAGTTTAACCAGGTGTAGAGCCCGGTTTGCTACCCCACACTGAGGGCATGAGGTTTCGGGGATAACAGCGAGGGCGGTAGAAAAGGAAGGAATAGGAGTGGGAAGACGCACTCTCTAGTCCCGTTTTGGGCACTACACCCTTTCCTGCCAATTTGTTTCACTCAGAAAACGTAGAGGCTTTTGCCGCCTTGTGTGAACTCGGTGGTGGAGACCGATGACCAAGGAGAGTCTCTAATATAAGTGGTCGATTGTCTAATCTTCTGAGCGCGGTGGAAAGCACACTCCACTCCGAAGAGTATTCTGGGCAGCGCCACAGCACATTCTCTATTGTCTCTTCCGCCCCACAGGCTTCGCATTGGGTGCTGGTGGCCATCCAGATGAGGAAGGAGTAGGCTTTCGTGATGGCCACTCCCAACCACAGTCTACAAAGTAAAGTCGACTGGGGTCGACACAACCCATACGGAAGACGGCGCTGAAGAAGGGGGTCTTGAACATAGAGACGGTCATTCGAAAACTCAGGTGTGTTCCCTTGCTTCATGGCGATTCTGCGAGCAAAGGAGCGAAGCGACCTCGCGGCATCGGTCTTGAAAGCGGGAGCAGGATGGTGCGTTTACTGTCGTGGCCTGTACGAGCAGCTTCATCCGCCAAGACATTGCCGATGATTCCGCAGTGACCTGGAAGCCACTGGAATATTATGTCTTGGCCATTTGAGATGGCTTGATGGTATTTTTCTCTAATCTCTGTCACCAATCGGTGTAGGGGGCCGTAGCGTAGGGCTGCGCGTAAGCTTTGTAAAGCAGCCTTAGAGCCCGAGAAAATAGCCCAGTTTTTAGGAATAGCTGTGATAATGTGATGAAGAGCCTCAGGAATGGCTGCGAGTTCTGCGGCTATCGAGGTCGTAATATAGGCCACACGGAATAGAGTTGTGGCAAAATCTGCTGGAACAACCACCGCACCTGCCGAACTGGATGACGTTACTGACCCATCTGTGTATACATTTTTATTTATTTATTTATTTATTTATTTATTTATTTATTTATTTATTTATTTATTTGTTTATTTATTTATTTATTTATTTATTTATTTATTTATTTACACATACTGCAACCCGTAAGGGCTATGGCAGGAGTGGGGAACAGGCCGGTACAAAACAAACATGGTGTAATACTTTGCGAAGGAAAGTAAAATACAAAGTGGCAAGACATGGCATCACATGGTCGCATAATGAAGACATGGTGGCAAGGAACAGAACACAGCCAACATACTGTGCAAAACTGTGCACACTGTGCTTACTGTGCATGCTGTGCACAGAAAAAAAACACTGTCAAAGGGTATTTATGGATAACAGGAATTCGTTTAAGGGCAAAGAACGTATGTCACCGGATAAGTTATTCCAAAGTTCAACAGTTCGTGGAAAGAAGCTAAATTTAAACGTGTTAGTACGGGCGTAGAATGGTGTCATATTCAAAGGATGGTAGTGGCGTGTTGAAGAAGGTCTGGAACATGTTAAGTACATATCTTTTGAAAGTTTGCACGTCGAAAAAATTATAGAATGTAATAACTTGAGAGACTCAATGTTCCTTCGCGATGAAAGTAGAGATAGGTTCAAAGATGGTAATGCTGACGTAGGTGAAAAAGCAGAGTCATATCGCCTGAAGATGAATCTAATGGCCTTTTTCTGTACCGATCCTATTTGTTTTACTTGGCACTGGTTGTAGGGGTTCCATACAGGTGACGCGTATTCGAGCACTGGGCGGATAAGGGTCTTGTACACAGTTATTTTTGTATCGCTAGGCGCCGCAGATAGTGTACGCTGGAGGTAACCAAGTTTTTTAGGGCTTTAGAAGTAATGTGATCAGTATGGAGGGACCAGGACAGGTTAGGAGTAAAAAGCACGCCAAGGTATTTATATTGGTAAACTCTCAGCAGGGACAGTCCAATAAATGAATAGTTGAAATCTGAAAGAACTAATTTATTAGTAAAGGACATGAACACACCTTTTTTGTAGGTAATATTCATTTGCCAGGAACGGCACGAGTTGCAGAAAAATGCAAATGAATCGTTGAGAAGGATGTGATCATTGGGCGAGTGAATTACATGATATAAAACACAATCATCAGCGTACAAACGAATCTTAGAGTGAACAATATCAGGCAAGTCATTAACATAAAGCAAGAATAACAGAGGCCCGAGGACTGAGCCCTGCGGAACACCAGAAGTGATTTTGGCCGGGGAATAAGCAACGGAATCATAGTACTCAAATCGAGATCGGTTCAAAAGAAAGGAAGAAATCCAGTGAACTAATTGTGGGTTATTGAGGATCTTATTTAATTTGTGCAAGAGTGTTGAATAAATAACAGTGTCAAAGGCTTTAGAAAAATCGATAAAGATGGTGTCAATCTGATGTCCTGCGTCAAGGTTCATGGAAATGTCATGTGAAAAGGCAATAAGTTGCGTCACCGTGCTGAACCCGCGTCGAACCCCATGTTGAAAATTGGACAGAATGCTATTAGACTCGAGGAAGTTCATGATATGTTTAAAGGGACACTGAAGTGAATTTGTCAAGCTCCCGTTTTTGCTTGCACTGCGTAGACTGGCTCACATTAGCACACTTTTCATCGTTTATCCGTTTGACAAATCGGTAATTATTTTACAAAGCGCGAAAGAAGAAAAACTACCATGCGCGGTTTGCGGCGACCGCACCAACTAAGGCTGTGACGTTGGGAGGAGGGGCGCCGTGATTGGACGATGCCCAAGGTTAGCAATCACACAAGTTTCGGTTTCGGTTTCGGTTCTGTAAAACATAACCAATGGCGTTGTTGGATGGGCATTCTCAATATCTCAGTAATCATCGTACCGCGCTTCTGCCATGTTGTCGGCTGTAAAATGCACAAGATGAGCCTCCCAGGACGGCTTGTAGTCGTAGCATTCACTAGCCGAGACCTACGCAGTGCATGAACGCCCTCCGCCTACCCGCAGACGCCCAAATGTCATGCGCTTTTCCCCCATATTTGGAGCTTGCCTCCCTCATGCCTGTATCGTAAAAAGCGTGTTCGCACCAGGCCGAGGGTCTGTTCATTCTGGCATGTGCCCACTGCCTGCAAGCAGTCGGTGCTTATGGAAACAGCACGCCAACGAGAACTCGCTAGCGCGCCAGTGCCAGCCTGCGCGCGTTTTGTGAACTAGTTCGTGTAGCCATGAACGTTGCGGCCCAAAAAAAGGTGAACTCAATATAGAAAACATCGGCGGAAAACAAAAAAGTTAACTTACAAAAAACTTACTTAAAAGTTAACTTAAAACTTAAAAGTTAACTTACAAAAAAAAACTTACAAAAAACTTAACTTACAACCCGGGGGGATTCGAACTCGTGACTTGCAAAACATTTGCCGTGACATACCTAGCGCCCCAGACCACTGAGCCACGGAGCGGGACGCGAAGGCTATGCTAATATAGGGTATATATTGTACAACCAGTTTACACTTTTATTTAGTTTTGGCATTTCAAGCAGCTTAGGTGACTATTTGTTGTACTGCGATCGTGCAGTAAGCGTCGCCCGAGTTTCCACAGTAGCTCACGTCTAGCACTTCCATTTCGTAGACGGAAAAGCGTTCGCAGATGCGTAGTCGTGCTGCTGACCGCTGTGCTTGTTTGCCCAGCGCAAAAAAGTGCTTCCCGCGCCCTAGTTTTACGCTGTACGGTAAATATATCAGTTGATTTTATTTCCTTAGTACCTATATTGACTTCGCTGACTGTTCTCTCGCCTTCAAGAGGCCTTATATTTTCCTAGTGGCGTACCAGTCAGCGAAGCGTCGCATGTGCGCTTGTGCAGCGCTTGTGTGAAGCGACCTTGACTTGGAGCTAGATACAGTGTACAAACAAACCAAGTAAAGAAAGGCACATTCTTCCATTCACAAACGTGTCCTGGCTTCGTTTCAACTAAGCGAACGAATTGCGACCAAGCAATTTTTTTTAACCTCCTTGATTGCGACGACCCGCCGGCGCCCGGCGGACGAAACGTAGGGCCGACTGACTCTGTCGGCCGGGGAGCCGTGCAGTAGCGCAGCCGTGGCGCAGCCAATTGCCAGCTCATCCCCTCCTGACGTCACACGAAAACGCCACAGAAAATGGGCGAGCGTAAAGAGAGGAGGATAGCATTTTCGAATTAGTTTTTCTACTAAATAAAATCGCGTAAACGCGCCTAGAGTGGTCGAAACATGGCCTGGGGACTCCGGACTACAATTTGCGCTAGTAATCCCGCAATGTTTACATATCACTTCAGTGTCCCTTTAAAGGTTATGTGTTCAAGCATCTTACAAGAGTATGAGGTTAGTTAAATGTTTTCGGTCGTTGTACTGCTCATGCAGTAACAGCATTGTAAGCTGTCGAAGAGCCAAGGATGGCGAGGCAGCCTTTTTGCCGATTCCCGGAACGCCGAGACGGATATCAGGCTGTGCCAAACATCACAACGGGGAGGACGATGCAACCGTAGGAACGTACCTGGACGGGATTTCAGCCCTGTGCATTGTGACAACGGCTGAAAACGTAGATCGTGTTTGGTTAAAAGGGAGCTGCTCCAGATGGTGAGATGGCAGCCTCGTGAGAAGCCTGATGTACAGGCGTAGCGTCTCAGTAGCAATAGCCACATACGTCCCTATTGGATATTCCTGAGCGATACAAATGTTGCCCACTGTTGATGCACAGAGCCGCAAACCAAGACACGTACGCAGAGCCTGTGCTTGATGCTCTGTATTACCCGAAGTTTTGTGGAGCAGGTATTGGAAATTGCGGGAAATTTGTAACGCAAGACTCCTAAAAAAGTTCGGAGTGCAGCTGCATCATTCCCCTTAGCGATGTTCCCCAAGTCTTTCCAGCAAGAAATCTCAATATGTGGGCAATGGCGGTGAGTTTCTTCTTAAGGACAGTCACATGAGTGCTTCATGAAATGTCTCTGTATATGATAATGCCGATGAATATATGATGCCTGAAGTAGGGAACCAACCTCCCATTGATCTTGATTAAATATCGAGACATGGGCTTTCGGGTAAATACGACAAGCGCGCACTTGTCACTCGAGATTCACAGACCTTGCTTTTGTAGGTAAGATCCCGTGACATTGGCCGCCTCTTTGAAATCGTGCCCGTACGTGTGCTCTGTTGAAACCCGAAGCCCACAGGAAAATGCCATCGGCATAAATGGAGACGCAGACATCTTTGGGGAGAGCGGGCACAAGTCCGACGATTGCTAGATTGAAAAGCATTGGGCTTAGCACTCCATCTTGAGGAACACTACTTTGAATAAGGGGCTGTGATGTTGGGCCGTCCTCTGTCATAACATAAAAAGATCTTCCGGACAAGAAGCTAATCGCAAAAAATCCCACATGCACTGACTGGCAGGATTAGAGCCTTTGTCTGGTAGACCAGACAGAGTTAGTGTCAGTAGTCTTATGCATTGGGCTACGACCGTGAGTTAGTACTTCAGAGTCAAACGGCTCGCTCCCTCTCCTGTAACGGTTCAGAGTACCTTAGGACCTCCCAATGTCTGTCTGCGTCCATCCGTCTGCACACCACCATCAAGCGAAAATCAAGCAAAATTTGATTTGAGCCGTGAGTTTGTTTCCTTCAGGAAATAATCAAGGTGCAACTTACGTCTCAAATCACATGATGGTCGGGGCGCAAATCGGATGTCATTCGGGGCGCAATGTGGCTGTCATTTCGAGTCCCCGTACTCCGCACCCTCGCCACCATGCACGTAGTGGAGGGGCTGCCCTTTTTTAGATGCTACGCATCTCATTCACTCGCCTTGTCTCTCCATCCATCCCGCGTTGTCGGCGTTCGTCACGCGAAAAGATGATGATGATAATGAAGAGGATAATGATAATGATGATTATGATGATTATGGTGGTGGTGGTGATTATGATTATTATTATTATTATTATTATTATTATTATTATTATTATTATTATTATTTCGATGATGATGGTGATGGTGATGATTATGTTGATGGTGATGATGATGATTATAATAGTGATGGTGGTGGTGATGATGATGATGATGATGATGATGATGATGATGATGATGATGATGATGATGATGATGATGATGATGATGATGTGGGCACGCACCCACAAGGGGGATTGGACAGGGCTAAATTAAATCTCATGCTCTTGCATTCTGTCATTCCTGCGTGGCGGCGTCGGCATCCGCACAGCTGCGCCTCTCCTCCTCTCCTCTCTCCGATAGTGAACTGCGTATATAAGCAGAGTGCCGCGCTCCGGCGCGCTCAGCCGACGGTCGTCTGTACTTGCGCTTGCTCTTTGTCGCAGTACTCGGCGACGTCTTCATGCGACAGTCCCTTTAGTGAATGGCATGAAGCGACCCCGTACTAGCAACATGCGAAACACCGTACCTAAACACACACATGCATAGTCCCTCATTTGCATTTGCATGTGCATCGCATGAATTCATGGTGAAATTTTAAAATTACGCCCACCTCCCCATCGCGCGAGAACCCTTGCCATGCACGCAATCAACACAACAGAAACGCCAATGAAACCCTTTTGATGCGTTGCATTACACCAGGGTTCCAGCAAGGGGAGGTGGGCGTAATTTTTTTCCCATATAAGCACATTGTCGCACAAAGCGTCGAAGAAAAGGAGCCACACAGCCAGTCGCCCGATTCCTGGGGCTGAACAGGAGCCAATGCCACGAGCGCGAGGAGCGAGCTATGAGTTTATTTGAGCTGTACATTCACGAAATACAAGCTTCTTGCAAGTTCCCCCATAGCCTTTTCTTCCAAATTCCCGCATAGTACGCATTTTTCTACGACAATTCCTATATTTGTTGTGCGATTATTTTCATCAATATTTTCTCAAAATCTTGCATTCCTAAATAGGGAACAATAGCCCCATAAATTTCCCTATCCTGGCCAATTCCCCAAGTGGGTATGCGCTTAAAAACAAAGGAACAACAACAACAATGCCCATGCCCCCGCTCTTATACCAGCCACCTCTTTATTATCATTAACAGACTCCCAGCGCCGTCAAGTTGCAAACGTCCATAACGCGGAAGCAAGTAGTAAGCGTCAGCCGGTAATAGCAAATGCGCTCATGTTGTAAAGGAAAACTGGTGGTCAGTAGCACCACTACGACGTTAAGGGCACGGCTTCCGCGATCGGCTGCCGGCGGTGGCGCGCCGCCGGCAGCCGATCGCGGAGGCCGTGTTAAGGGGGAGCACTGTGACGGTAGTGCAGCAGTCAAAGCAAAAATATACTGGTAATGCTGAAATACATGTGGACATCTGGTTCCGCACCCGGAGTTCGCCCAAACAGCTCAGAATACCAAGTTTAGGAAGCGGGACACAACTTTCATCAGAATGCAGGGTTGATTCACTTGACTTCACTTCGCTTCACTTGATTTCTGTTATGAACCTGTTACGGAAAGACCCCGTTATGGAACGGTACGCAGACGCGAGGCCATGGCTGAGCCGGACCGAGTTTTACCCGCTTCTTTCTCCTCTCTTCTGATCGCCATGATAGGTGGTGGTGGTGGCCCGAAAAATGGCGCATACCCACGTAGGGGGATTGGCCAAGAAGATTTATGTTACAATCAAATATACGAGGCAAAATAATGGAGCAGAAGAGAGAATTTGGTCTAGGTTAATGGGTGAGAAAGAAAAACACGAAAAACACGAAAACAACAGAGAGAGGAGTCGGAAAACTATAGTAAAAAGTCAGCCTAATCGGAACGTTTTTAACACTGCAGACGGGCTGTCTCCGAAATGAAGGAGTGGATGGCACACGTCCCTATGGCATCGACCCAGCCTAGTCCCCCCAAACGACAAAATCACCGGTACAGTCAAAGGCAGTCCAAGACGTAGCAGGGGAATCTCCAGCAGCCTTCTCCGATGGTTAGGAAATCGGCGGCAAAAAAGAAAGAAATGCTCTTCGGATTCAATTTCTTGGCAAAAGTGGCACAAGGGGGAGGTAATCAGATTTGCCCTATATAAATACCGATTAAGTGGCGGCACACCACAACGAAAAGAAGTCAGCAATACTTCGCAAAAGCGAGTTTGGCATGAACTTCTCTTTCAGCGGTACCTGAGGTGTTCTACAGTTGGCAGTTAGCCGCCTTTGTCCCCTTCCTCTTCTTTACTACATCTGCAACATACTCCCACCCCCGACGGTGACCCTAGTGGGAAAGTGCAGAACACGTTAGTCTAGTTTTCCTAGATGGGTAGTGCGATGTCAATTCCTTTGTAGACGAGAGGTCGAAGATACACCCTTCTTTATCCTCCCTCTATGCTTCGCGGCACGATGCCTTCTTGCTACCTTCTTCGTTACGACGTGGCACGCTGTTTTGGTCGAACCGGAGTGCCTGACGCAGGAGGCAAAATTATTCCTCGAGTGAGCATATCTTATTCGGGATGCAGCCTCCCATTGGACCACAGATATCCGTAGGATGTCCGTTTTACAGCCGAACGTCCAAGTCCCGCGCTCGACGTCTGGCGGACGTGCTTCGGATGTATTTTTCTGGGAAACGTGAATGTCCGTTCAATTTGGTCCAACGGACGTCCGAGCTACGCTTGTGCATGGACGTTTACTGTGGTCCCATCAATAAAGTCCGCTGGACGCCCATCGTACGTCTGCATGGTTGAAGCAATATTCCGCAATCATGTTAATAACTTATCGTAATTAGCCCCGAGTTAATTATGTTGTCTATATTGTTGCTTCCTGCAGCGGGAGGAGAACAATTTGCCAGCTCAGAAAGCAAAGTTGTAGCCCTCGCGCACAAAACACTCGATGCGGGCTGAACGCGTCAACTTGATATATGATATAGTTATGTTCGAATTAAAAAGAAGGACAGCAGATCGCGTAAAGTTTCATAAAAACAGTTGTTTGATTTTCTGATAATTAGGCTAAAATGTATTCTTTCAGTAACTAAATTTTGTTTGTGTTTTGTGCGATGCGAAGCCAACACTGTGACAAGCCACGTCAAGCCGTATAGCCATAGCCATTCGCTTGTGCGAGTTGCGAAGCGCCAACTAGCTTCCCTGCTGCTTTCTTCTAGACATCTTCTTGCGTCCTCAATGAAAAGTAAGACATTTTTATAAGTGCCGGTGAGTGGGGAGGGGGCCGGAAATCGTCTTTAGCTTTCCGTGTACTGCAAAGGCCGTACGCTGTGCCGAAGTTAGGCATAACTGGCTTAGCGCGGTTTGAATGACAGTGCCAACGCGCTCAGGGAATCATCTTTTCTTCGCAATCATAGGCGCGATAAATTAGTTATACCGTTTCCGTAAAGCTATCAGCGGTGCGTGCACGTGCTCTCGTTGAAAGACACAGTCGTTGAGTGTGCGGCGTTCGCATTCAGCCCGGCGCTACCTACGACGTGGTGTGCGCAGTGGCTACTTTTACGTCCGCTCAAGTTTACGGAAAGGGTTGTAACAATTGTAATGTGTGAGCTCGTTGCGGAGATGCGTTATGCATTGGCCTTGAGTTGAAATGTAGGCACGGTGTTGCGAAACGTGTAAAAAGCCGTACGGTGCGTTTTAGGTGGGTGATTTCACGACCCTAGAAGAGAGGACGCGGCTGTAGTGTTTACGCCGAGGTGCCCTATAGTGTGGCTTATGCCGGCGAACGCGGCGAAGTAAATGCATTTTGCTGACGTGAGCATGAAGCGTGTACTAATATACTAACCGTGCTTGCTGTTTGCGCTTGTAGACGCACGTATCCGTCAATACCCGCCGCGGTGGTTCGGTGGCTAGGGCGTAGTGCTGCTGAGCCCAAGCACGCGGGTTCGATTTTCGGCTGCGGCGGCCGCTTTTGTGATGGAGGCGAAAAGAAAGCGCCCGTGTGTACGACATTTAGGCGCACGTTAAAGATACCTAGGCGGTCAAAATTTATCCGGCGGCCTCCACTACGGCGCGCACACCTCATAATTGATAGATGCCGTCAAAGCGCGTTGGTGAAAACGTGTTTATATTGTAGAATATCCGGCGGGCATAGAACAGCTTTGCTTGATGCATCCGAGGTATGCAGTTTTTCTTTTTTTAAATTAGGCTAGGCATTTGTTCTGCAGTACCCTATCGGCAAACTGCTTATGCTAGTGCGCAAGACAGTACAGCTTGTCAGTGATATCGAAGGAATCTAGCGAAGCACTGCGAATCCTACCAGTTTCAGCTATCATTTGGATTTGTAAAGGTTTTCAAGAGTCAAAAATTTAGTTCGCCATGAAGTGATGACAGAAGCATGTTCCGACATAAAACCACAACAGTAAAGAATCCCTAATGCCTCGTAAAATTTTTTTGAAGGGTGCAGTCGAAAGTACTTCAAACATCATTGGTATTTGTTGGCATGCCACTACATTAGCTGTAGAGTCGAGCCGACCAAAATAGTTCAAAAGCAGGCTAAAATTCTTTTTGTGTCTAATAATGTAGCCGTATATAGGACAAAAACATGAAATTGTTGCTTTTGGTTTTTCAGGTGCTGACCGAGGAGTTGGGGAAAAGTTTGAGCCAAGATGTTCCTGGCATGAAGCACGATGGGTATGTGAAAGGTTGTATTTACATTGGAGGTTATAAAGCGTTAAATAAAGAATTTTCAAGCTTTGCGACTTCGTTTTATCTAGTTTACATGCCATACTTTGCAACATGTAATCTGCAGTGTGCTAGATCTATTTCATTCAGCATATTTCAGATCTATTTCATTCAGCAAAATACTTCACTTTTTCAAGCTAACTGTTTGTTCTTTAGCGTGCATTGCTTGCATTGCTGGAAGTTTTGTCTTACAAATTTAATGAAAATATCCCAAACATACTCGGTATAGATTCATAAAGCTGAGTAGTGTAGGTTTCAGTTTTCTATAATAAACTTGAGAATCTGTACTACCTGTAAATTTCAGCGCTTTATTGATAACATGCCTTGAAGCACTGCTCCAGCTTTAAGAATACTCGATACAAAAGCCCCTTCTGTAGCTTGTTTTGAGAAAGCCCTAATTATAAATTCTTGTACCATGCACTGTGTGGGCCGACAACTCCACACCCTATTCATATTTTTCTTGGCAAGAGTGGGAGCAGTGATGTTTGCAGTAGCATAATACAGTGAAAAGTTGCGAGCTTATTATCGTAACCGCTTTTCAATGCGGAACCATGTGTACACTGTGGGCTGTCATGTTGAAGCATCCTGTTCACCGAGTTGGTAACTGCCTACTACAACTTATTCATATTTATGCTGACACAAAGCCTGGAGTGTATGCATAGTCCTTATTGAAAAGTCGTGACGATAAGCTTGCAACGTTCTACTGTATTATACGTCTGTAACATCACTGTTCGTGCTCTTGGAACGACATATGAATACGGTGTGGAGTTGTCTATCCACAGAGTGCATGGTGCAAGCATTTATAATTAGCGTTGCGCCAAAACAAGGTACAGAAGGGGCTTTTGTATCAAGTATTCTTAAAGCTGGAGTAGTGCTTCAAGGCATGTTATCAATAAGGCACTGAGGCTTACAGCAAGTACAGGTTCCCCCTTATTCGAAAAATTTTGGACTAGAAGCGGACGTCTGGCGGACATCCAATATCCGCATTTTGTTATCCCCTGGACGTCCCCTGTACATCTCGGTTTGGAAATATCCGATTTTGAACATCCGCCGGATGTCGGGAAATCCGGCTGGGACGTCTGTCGGACGTTCGTAGGATGAACAATTCCTTTGCATCGGACCATCCCACGGACGTCTGTAAAACGTCCGCTGGCTTTCTGTGAATGTCTGACGGACGTCCAAATGTCCGACACCAGATGTCCAACGCATGTTCGATGGACGTCTGTGGTCCACTGGGAGCTCAATCTTCTGGTCAGCGGTCCCTTTTCCCATTTCTGTTTGCTTTCGATGTTCCGTTCTTAGTCCTGGCTGATTTTTTCGCACTTTTGTCTGTATCGTCGTCATTGCCCAGGATTTTCTTGCTTCTAGTAGTCGAACGAACGCTTCACTTTCACATGCCTGAATCTGCGTGTTCCCAGACTTGCTGCCGAGCCACCCGTTTGGTACCTGCGGTGCACGAGTGAATGCCTTGCTGTGGTTGCACCCGGTACCACTGCTACGCCAGTCATCCATTGTCTTGATCCCAGTATTTCCCATGCGCGATGGCTTCTTGGTCTTGGCATGGCATCCGAGTCTGGCATCCGTGTCTGGCATGGTATTGTCCTGGCTTCAGCGGGATGCCACGGAGCCAGCTGCTTGGCCGAACACGGTCGTGTCGGTACATCCCGCCGCCTGGTTTACCGACGACGTTGGAAATGTAGGGTCGCTGTGCTGGTCTATCCTTTCTTCCACAGACGACGACGAACCCACGGTTTCGAAGGCAGCCCTTGTTGCGAAGGGGAGGACTGCGCTGGCCGCGTCCTTTTTCTGGGAGGTGCCACCTCTGAGAGGGTCCTGCTTCTTTGAGGGGGCGACATAGTCTTGGTCATGGTTCCCACCTTTCTCAAAGTTTCCTCAGAGATTCGCTCCTTTAGCGAAACCTTAGCGCGACTGACCGTGTATGAGTACTCGTCGGCCTCTTTTAAGTCCTTTACGAAGGTGTCAAAATCACGGCGCACGACAGCATCACGACACGCGATCCCATGGTGTGGCTATAGTAGGTGTTCGGTTTCCCATCCTCTTTGTCGCAGGTCATTCGTTTCCCATGGCCCTCATCAAAGTATGCGCGGATGGTCTTGTCATATTGCCTCAGTAAATCTGGCTGACCGCGGAAGCGTTTGAGCTGCCTACAGAGTCTGCTCTGCAAGCCGATAATTGTTATCGGAGACATCGAGCCCTGGCTCTCGAATTAGAAGGGGCACTTCATAGCGGTCCCTTGCCTTGCGAACTCCATGCTGGAATTGGAGGATGGCGGGGTCACTGAATCCTGAGTTTTCCGATAATCCCTGAATGCCAATTGCTTCCAGGCGCCACATGGACGACAATTCAACGTCAGCGGCTGCGTCTTCAGGGGGCGCTTCCCCGAGGGACAAAAACAGCGGGCTGGAGTGCGCGGTCGAAGGACTTGGGCTTTCAAGTTGGGCACCTTGCACAGTCCAGCCCAGAACTGTTTCCACCGCTGTTAGCGAGGGAGAAATCTGAGAAATTCGTACCTGAAGCAGCACTTGCTTGCCTGCAGACGCTTCCGTTTCTCCTCGGGCGACATTGGCGCTCTGCAGTAGGCGATGACATGGTCCAGAGCGTTGCAAAGTTCACACCCGTGTAGCCCCGAGGAGGGCGATTGGGTACCGAGAGTCATCGCAGTTGGCGGATCGATGCGCGGAGGTGAAGACTGCTGTCTCCCCTGGCCGTGGCGCGTGGACGGAACCGAACAATCGGACGCGCTCTCCTCTCGAATCTCCACCTGGACGCGGAGAAAGTCCAGGATCACCTTGATTTCCTTGGATCTGGCGGAAGGGGACGCGGACACCTCGGATGCGTCCTGGTGCTCCTCCTTCAGCCTTTGCCGGTACAGGAGTCCCAAGTCGTGCGGCAAGGTGTAGGCGATGGAGCACGACGGAGTACTGGTCCGGGGAGCCACCCAGGCCCTCCAACGCCTTTATGCGAAACGTGACCGTGTCGTAGAGGACCCGCAATTTGTCGATGTCGGCCGGATTCTGCACCAGCTCCAATGCGAGGAATTTGTTCAGGTGGTCGTCCACGAGAAGGTCTTTCCGCCCAAGTCTGTTGGTAATGATTTTAACAGCGAAGTCGTAATTGCCGTCGGCCAGCCCGATGCCCTCGATCGCGTCCTTGGCGGGACCGGTCAAGTACGAGAGCAGGTACTTAAACTTCTCGAGTCGCGTTCGAGTGGATACTGGACTCGAACTGGTGCCAGAACCCTTGCGCGTCGGTCGCCCGAGAAGTTTGGTATCCGGAGCTTCGGGGGTGAGGTGAAGCGGGTTTCCTGCATTGCCTGAGGCGGGATGTCCGGGCGAGGCTGAGAAGGTGCACTCCCGCAAGGCTCACCAGACTCGGCTGTAGCTGCGCTGGCTGGAGGGGCCACAGATGCGCTCGTCGTATTCAATGGCATCCGAATCGTCCGCGTCAAATTCCTCGTCTGTGAGAGCCACCTCAATCTGGCTGTCCAGCTCGTGCAAGGCTTGCTGCTTGTCGAGAATTATGTCCAGAAGTGTGTGAAATTCGAGAGTCGGTGCCGCCGGGTTCTGCAGGAGTGCGTCGAGTGCCGTCATCTTCTTTGTGACAGTGGTGCGAAGAACTCCCCGGCGGCGACGAAGCGATTCCATGGCGCGAGTCGGCGGGACTGGACCGGCTGGGGGTTTCGGCACCAGAGAATGTGTAGTGAAAGGGAACCAGAAAACCAGACGTCCGGCTATCAACGATGCCTACGAACGACTGCCGCGAGAGCCACGCTCGTGGAGCGAGCCCCGGCTGCCTGCCTCGTGGTGCGCTTCTTTCTCTTTATTTAACAGACCCCCCGAGGGGGTATTACATAAGGGGTGGGTTGCGGGCTGGTGGAATAATGTAGGGATGACGGAATGGGCTATGGAAAATTTTCTGGAACAGGCAGAGGCTGGAAATGCGACGGCGGACGTCAAGGTTTAAAAGAGCAGATTCTTTTTTGAGGGATGACACAATTATATTATACGAATATGAAGAATGAATGAACTTAGTAGCACGGTTTTGAACTGCCTCAAGTGAGTCGATGAGATATGCTTGGTGTGGGTTCCAGATTGCAGACGCATATTCCAATTTAGAGCGGATAAGGGTTTTGTAGGCCTGTAGCTTGACATTCTGGTGGGCGTGCCGGAGGTGACGTTTTAGAAAACCAAATAATTTGTTTGCAGATGACATAATGTTGGTAACATGCCGGCGCCAGTTAAGATCATTGCATAGGGTGACACCGAGATACTTATATGATTGCACGTGTTCGAGGGCGACGTTAGCGATTGCGTGTGGGAAGAAAGAGGGGTTGCGACGGCGGTGGAAAGAGACTGTTTTACATTTGTTGGGGTTAACTTTCATAAGCCAGGTGTCACACCATTCCTGCACGTGGTTAAGGTCATCTTGAATAGCGATTTGATCTGTCGGGTTATTGATTGAGCGATAGATTACACAGTCCTTTAAAATATTGGTGTTTGCGCAATGGCCGGGTCAGTAGAAATGTGAGGATCCCCACAAAGCAGTGCAGCTTGCTCATCAGTAGCAGGTCGATGGAGTCCAGCCAATCACGGGAGATATGCTGCTGCCTAGCCATCCAGAGCACCAGGCACCGCAGTAACAAGCCACTTGCCGCCATCTTGTTTAACTTGTGCGTCCAGCTATCTTCACGGCTGCGGCACCCACTTTACCATCCTCATTGAAGATGTTGGCCTGGTTGATGGCGTATCCGATGGTTGATGGCCTGGTTGATGACGTAGTTGCCGGGTCATTAGGCAGTGCATCCTGGTCGGGGTTGGCACGATGATGATGCTCGGTTTGTCGATCACCGGCATGGTCGCCCCCTGGCGTGCCGTAGCCGCCGGGGTCATAGGGGAATTCGCCCTGCTCGGGATGCCGCCTCAGATTGACGAGCGCAGACTTGGTTTGCCCTTGCACGCACGCGTGCAGCCAGCAGAGTTTACTATGGCTGGTAGCTGGTCACAGATGACCACTTGTCCTTGCCGTGAGTTGTGCAGACCGGGATGGTGAGCCGCGCCACCATGCCTCTGGAACGACGATCGCGGCAGCAGATACAAGAGCTTCTCGGATCTTTTCGAGGGGGCGCCAAGCGGAGTCATGGAAACTGCCTGGTTTCCGTTCATGATTTCGCCCCAACCAGGTTCACTTGGTGCTTCTCGTGAACCGATTTGAAACGCCGGTTCACCGAGCGGAGGCGGAGAATCCTCGATTGGCCAACGCCAGCAGAGACGCCAGCGCCCAGAGCAGAACGGCCACCGGCGTGCAAGTGGGAATGGCTCCCTCTCGCGACAGTCACCCACGCGGTGTTTTAGCATGAAAACTCCATGAGCTAAAGCGACGGCCGAACAGCCGAAGAAAATAAGGTTGGGCGGGTTCGCGTCGGCGGCATCCTTGCACATCGTCGTCACCAGGTCCCTTGAGAGGTTCGTTTCTTCGGCGTCTGCGAGGACGCCGCAGTCATCGCTAGGTGGGATGCTAGGTATACCCAGTTGTCCGTCTAGGGAATCTGTTGCGAGCTTAAGTCGTTGCTCCACTCTAAGAACTAAAGGAGTCCCACCAATTCCCAAAGGGAATAGAAACCCTTGTTCCATATACAATTCCCTTTTCAAGCATCAGGCAACTCCTTTTTAGCAGAATGGCCTTACCCTTCACAAGGGAGTCGCAGGCCTCTCACGGAGAGGAAGTCGAGGTATTCTCACAGGAGTTGCGGGAACCGCGTCCGGCAATTCCCTCACAACGGGTCGAATAATTCCTGCAGTCAGGGAGTTATACAATTATTTACCATAATCTTGCTATACCTCTGCCAAGAAGGTTAACTTACACCCCTCAGAATTACCTTATTCCACCAAACAGCATTTTGCAATACTTCACCAGGAAGGGTTAGCGTACTCTTTTCAGAATCATTGTATTCTTTCAACTAGAGTCCCATAATGCCTCCTCAAGGAGGGCTAGCTTACTCTTTGACAGAACTAATGTATTCCTTTGAAGCAGGATCTATGCACTACCTGCGAGTTGCCGAACTCTACTATTCAGAGGCATTACGATGTTACCTTTAACAAGACTACACTTTAGCATCCACAACAGCATTAGTGTCAGCCCTCTTTACTTCATGTTTACAAACTGAAATACAGTAAAATTACTTCACAAGTAAACATAGCAAAGCGTCTTTACAAAAAAAGCTGTCGTTTGTGCTTAGCCAAAAAAAAGACAAATCGTTTTCACACTGCATTTCATGCTTTATTTTGACATCCTCACACACGCCGCTCCACCTGTATTGCAGTTGCTGCTTTTATGACCGAAACCATCTGCTCTGTCGGTGGTAGGCCGAGCATCATCTCAAAAAGCAGACAGGTCCGCTTTGTCTTTGGGGCATACTGGATGTTGAAGGTCCAGTAGACCGCCAAAAGCAAAGCGAACCCGTCCACTATGTCCATAGCCGTCAGCTGGAGCTCTTCGAAGTGCACGGTCACGGCTCCAGATTTCTCCGCAGTTTGGCCCGAGAACAAGATCCGGGGGTAAGGGGAAGTCTCTCCTGGCTCCTGCATAAAAAGCACACAAATGCAAGTACCAGAAGAAATACAAGTAACAGTATTTTGGTCTTCCTTCCTCAGTGGACACATTCACTGCATGACCTACCTTACCCAACCACTGTACAAAGCGATTTTCAGGAAAACGAATCGCTAATTAGTAGTCTATATACTTAAAGCTAACAATTTAGTGACTATGCTAACGATTCATCAATGTGACATTCACAATTGTCTACTGATGAGGCAAAATGCTCCCTTTAGCAAATTTGAATTGCTGTGATGCTGATTGCTGAGCCTGATTCACAAGTACTACACTGGATTTCACTTACTCAACATACAGAAGAAAAATATGCATACCAGCTTTGAGAGCAAGGCCTCTGGCTTTTCTTTCACCAGCACTGCCACTGAAAAGCCATCTGAGAAGAACGAGAGCACGGATTACTTTAAAGCATCGGGGTCCTGATCCCCTATTCAAATTTTAAACCAACAAGGTCCTCCTCCTCTTTTTTTCCAACCACTTTCAGAAAGAGCAGCCAGACCAACCAGAGAACCTGCAACCTCAGGCCAACCTGCAAGTACTTGGTGTTATCAAAAAGGGTGGCTTGAAGACAAGCATTATTACAGCAAAACTGTCAGCCTCTCATTATTGGAATTAATCATGGGATCAGTGAACAGTAACAAGGCCGAATCATGGAGAGTAACAAGAGGCAAGCAGAAAATAAATGCCGTACAGCCGCATTCCTAATCCCCATCAATCTTGAAGCTGCACATCGAATCTTACTCGTGACCAAATAAGTTTATTAAAAAATACTGCAGTGTTTGGCAGTTTGAAAAAGCTACAGCATTAATGCACTGCAGTGGAAGCGACACATTTTTAATCAAGCAGAAAGTTGGTTACGCAGTTATGTTATGTCTCTAATGACATTTATAATGAAACACAACTAAGGTCAGTCGATGCTAGAAAGCAAAAGTGTATGCAAATGACACCATGAAGGCTAAAAGACACATTTTTATTTGCCAGATGACTATGGCAAAGTGACCAAAGATAAAGTGTTTAATACTTACAGCTGTCTACCGCATCAGGCATCTTTGCTCTCTCTCTGCTGCCGAACGCCAGGCGATCACAATATGTTGTTGAACAGCACTATTGTAGAATAGCCCTGGAAACATCCACGGGAAACACCTTTACGTCGTAGCGCCTGTAATAAGTAAAAAAAAGTTCACTATAATGCTAAATGCACGCTGCTTACTAAATACAGCACCCAGCACCAGTTTTACCACATGTCCGCGTGAAAATATTCAGCCTAAAGTTCTAGCTTGTCAACTCTCGCTATGAAACAAAACGTACTGCAGTATTCATTTTTCAATACTACGTTTTACGGTAGCAGTTACTTGGCTCTTTCTTGAGAAAACAGTACGGAATTTCACCGGAAATGGGCTTCACTCTTATTGCAGTCGCGCAAGGTAATAAGAAAAAAAGTCCAATAGACAAAGCAACACGCCAGCGGTTCCGTGAAATTTTGTTGTGGCTACTGCAGCCACATAAACAATTAATCGCGATGAAATGTCCTGCCGTCAACGTTTTATTAGCGTAAGTATTGTTTTCTAACAACACGGGACCAGAGGCTACAAGGCAACGCACTACACAATGGGTTCGGAACGCACAAACGTTCACGTCCTTTTTTTTTTTGCGAGACATCTATGCCAACTTGGAGTTTGAATTGAAACCTTGTGACCTTTGGCTGCGTTATATTTTAAGGGGTAACCAAATAAAGCGACGCTACCAACCTAACTGATTGGGTAATAAACTGGTTACGGTGCTGCTGTCGCCGTCGCTCACTTCTGCCTCGTCAGACGCGCCAGATGGGAACGGAACCGACGGATAAGCCCGGCGGCAGTGTAATTACCTTGTCGCTCGACAATATATTTACGTTGCTCAAGAAGATAATGAAAGGAAAGCCTAATTTATAGCTAGAGGTTAAAGCGCTGGACACATGTACGATTAGTACACGCGATTCGCATGCGACTGACGTTACGATTGATCGTTACGATTGATCGTTAGGGCCTGTTTTGGGTCGTTCGCTGGTCCGAGGAGGCTGACGACGTGCGACTGGCAAGCCAGATGCAGTCGTGCCATCATTGCGATCGTCTTGAGGCCACAGCCAATGAGAGTCCGCTGAGCCCCAACCGCCCGCAACAGGCTTGCGTTGCTCGGGTCGGCTCGGGTGTTGGAAACTTTAGGCTTAGCATTCTGGCGGACATTTGATCGCCGCTTTCTGTGCAACTGCGGATGACAATCCGTAACACAACTTTTCACCACACTATCATCCTTTTTCTCGCATGTGAAACTTTATTTGGGGTATAACGGCCGTTTGAGCGATCGGTGACCAAGACATCTGCGTAGCCAGTTTAGATGCTTCCGCGCAGGTATCGCCATCTCTCCGCCGCTCGGCGCACCGCGCGCCGCGGCATCCATGGCCGGTCAGCGCAGGCTTGCATAGCGGCAGATATCTGATCGCCGCTTTTAAAATAAGCCCTGACAACAATCCCTAGCACAATTTTTCACCACATTAACACCTACTTTTTCGCATGTGAAACTTCTTCTTAGCGAACAGATTGATTCGGGAGAGCAGCGACAAGCGGTTGCTACCGTGGTCTGCGCCGGTTCGAGCCGCTGAATGTGTCGAGCTGGCAGGCGCGGCCGGCGGGAGCGCGGGCTGTTCCCGAAGGCAGAAAACTCTTCAAGATTGCTTGCTTTATCAATTTTCTTACGAAAAAACGCGCGGAATCTACAAATTCAGCTCAGCGATCGTCGTAGTTGACCATGGAGCAAAAACAGTGGGCGGAGCGACGCCGACGACACATCGCATGCGCGCATCGGGCCATGTGTCTCAAATTCACGCGTACGGCTACTCGTGGCGACAGTCGTAACGATCAGTCGCATGCGAATCGCGTGTACCAATCGTACATGTGCCCAGTGCCTAAAGAAGCCAGCTTAATAAATCCGCAACTCTTATACTGCACACGAGTCTTGTTTCAACGCACGCTGAACGTCGTGAACCCGCGATGGGAGCACGGCCGCTTGTTCGAAAAACACAAAGCCGGAAAAAGGATAGCTAGAACTGGTGTCACACAAATGAAAGCACATGTATGTGACCACTTAATTCTTCGAAAGAACCAAAAGCGCTAAGCAGTACTCACGAGCGCCAGTTTTTATAAATACAGCTGAAGTTTTGGCGGGAACGAGCGCGAGCTCTCCCGTACAGCGCAAGAAAAACTGAAATGGTGACTTACGTTTTCAGCGGCGGCCGCAGCAGCCAAACGATGTTATTCCACCAGTCAGGTATACTTCAAACACAGCCACCGACACCAAAACGCACCTCACAGACACGTACAGGAGTACTACGGCGGTTTCATTGCCACAAAAGAGACGGAGACGGAGAGACGCGTCCGTCCGCCAGCCCCGCCGAGATGAAAAGACCGCGCAAAAGTACAACGCTCAAGTAGTCCGACGGACACCGTTGCGTTAGAACACACAAATGACCCATTCCTAGAGGACGTGTAACACTACCTCGCACGCTCTTTTGAATACGCTGCGCTTTATTTTAAGTACGCTTTGTTTCATGGCCCGGTGCTGTGGCTGTTTAGATAACTACTTTTTCATACGATTTCAAAGAGTTCGCGTCCGCCATAGAGGTGTCTGCCTTTTTGCACACCTGAAAGCGTGCAGCTGAAGTTGATAGAGTCGATATACTGTTCTATTCTCTCTCGCGGAGGATATACGAACTCCATAGATGCGAGACAGAGTCGGTACGCTGTTCTATTCTCTCCCGCGAAAGGGGTACAAGCGCCGCTTAGCTCCATCAAGAGTGGGGAGAGTTCGCCAGCAGTTTTATTCTGGTTTCCTAGTAGAGTGAACACGCCATCTAATGCCACGCGTGGTGCGGACGGTGTCAAACGACCCTGGCAGGAATAGGAACGCTGTTTGATTCTTCAACTACTCCCCACATTTCTTAGAGTGTCGGGTGATTAGAATCCTTGTCAGGAGTGCAGACGTGTAGATCGCAGACGCCCGGTTCACACACAGCGTGCACGTTCGCCACCTTGTCGGCCTCCACGGTTGTCTTGCTGTCACCGCGGACCGCCACGGTCTTGCCACGTGTCACAGACCCCACCACTTGATAATTATGTCCGCTAGCACAAGCCATAAAGAAGGGCGCGAGACAACAGTTATTTATATTTTAGCAGGGCGGCCGGCCCGTGAGTTTTCACGTGTGCCGAGAGTGCTGCAGTGACTGAAATCACAATGGAGATGCACGACTACGTTTTAACTATATATGTTTACTGCAGGAACAAGAGATTACTAGGCAACGCCCGACACAAGAAAAAAAAAAGAAACCTTCGCACTGACACTAGGAGTTAAACATGTTTTTTACGCCTCGGCCACGCAACTACAAAAAAATAATAGCAAATACGCAACACGCAAAAAAAACTAGGGGACGAACATGGTTACCCCCGCACGCAGCAACTACTATAAAAATCTAAAAGTTCTGCTAGCTCTACACGACACTCAAAATGTCCTCAAACGTCGTTACCCTCGACAACCACTTCTACAAACAAAACGAAAAAACTCTCAACATGTTAACTAGAAGGGACGCCAGAAAAACCAAGAGGAAGCAGATATCTTAACCCGAGGCAACAACCAAATTACGAAGGCGGGGCGCGGCACAAGAAACACTTTACGAGGCAAACGTCTTAGCCCCAGGCGTGGCAATGAGATCCCGCAGGTTCTACGGCGGAAGGTCACGGCGAAGTTGAGCAGGCCTCGCCGGGCAGCCGCTTACGTGTATCGGGACTCCGGGGTGCGGAAGCTGGTCGGCCATGGGACTGGCGGCGACGGGCGAACTCGATCGCGAAGCCGAGGCGTTGGTCATTCCGTCGCGAGCCTGCCGACGTACTTCCGCTGAAGCGCGTAACCCCCGGTCCCTTCCGATCGTCTTGCACGTGGTAAAATCTCAAGCCGACCGCCCCAGCGACCGCTTGCTCCCGCTTAAATACACTTCCTCCAGCCGCCGGTCTGACCCACAAACCTGCTGTGTCATCGTCCCCACTGTTCCTCTTTTCCTCCCGTCTGGGGCCCCCGCCCACTTGCGATCGTGACGTCAACCCTTCGCACCTGCACACGCGCTGGAATGTCGCAGCCCGCTTTGTTCTCGTTGCAGGTAGAGAGAGAATCATCTTTATTGAGAGCCTGCAAACGGTAGGGCTACCCTATCATGGGTGCCGAGTTACCGCGACGCGGCCTGGAAGTCGTCACGTCAGCGCCTTTAAGACTGCATCCGGGTACTATCCTCGGGTTGCGGAAGGTTCGCGCCCTCCTCCGCTGAGTTCCCCGGTCGCTGCCTATCGAGGGCCGCCGGGACCTGCTGGACGGCCAGAAGTTTGGTGTCGTAGTCTCCACTCCGCGCTGCAGCTTCAAACTGCGCCGGGATCGTTATCATCGCACTGGCCTCACACGGATGAAGTTCACAGTTGCACAGGATGTGGACCTGCAGTCACCCGCTCCTTCGCGCATAATCTGCACACGTCACTCTCATAAACCTCTGGGCATATATGCTTAGCAAGCACTGGAGTCAGTAACGAACCGGTCTGTAATCGTATTGCGCTGCCTCCGATGGGGTGAGACCCGGGTGTGGAGGGCGGCATAGTTCTCCTGCGTAAACGATATCATTTCACAACGTCGTTGTATGTGGTCATGGGATCCTTGCTAACTTTTAAGGGCTGCCACAGCGAGGGTCCGGCACTCATAGCCGCCGCGCGGTTCGCCATTCCTTGCGCGACAGCGATGGCCGTCTTGTTGTGGTTTGCGTTCCCTTTACAGGAAACACTGGGACCCATATGGGCCGGGAACCACTTGATAGACACTGCACCATCACGCACCCACGCCCTGCGAAGGACACGCGCCGCAACGCTGCACACATTTTTCCGAGCATAGTTCATCACTGCTGTCTGAAAGTCACTTAACACCGTAGTGCACTTGGGGTCCGCGATGGCCAGGGCAATGGTCACTTTTCTGTCTGATGTGCTCTTCTGGCCCGGAAGCTCGCAGCGGACTCGGTATTGCCCGTCGCAGCCGCAACTGCTGCAGCCACGAAGGTACCGAGTTGGTACTGATGTTCAGCCGCGTCTACGTACACGGCACCGGTGTCGTTGGCATGAAGATCGACCAGAGCTTTCGCTCTAGCCAACCTCCGCTCGTGGCTGTTCTCGGGGTTCGTATTGCGGGGGAGGGGACAGACAACCAGACGGTTGCGAATACCACCGGTATGTGATCCTTGGCCTCCCGCTTGTATTCTGTGGATAGTAGACCCAGGTGCTGGAGAATATGACGACCCGTCCGTGTACCAGATAGGCGTTCCATCTGGGCGATTCGTTGGGCTTCAGCAGTTTCGTCCAAGGTGTTGTGGACACCCAGGGCGCGACGTTTTTCAGTACTTGTGCTCTGAAGAAGTCCCAAAGCCGTCTTCTAGGTCTTGCGGATGATGGCGTCCACCTTCACCCACTCGCACTGCTGCCAGTTATGGAAGGCAGTCACGTATGCGATATGGCTGATGGCAAATGACTGCACGAGGTGGGTGTGGCTTCCCTTTTTCATTCCTGCTTTACGTGCGGAGATACGACGGATGAGATGTACCGCCGCAGCAGCCTTCGTCGCTAACTTGTTGACCGTTGCCCCGTTGACGCGGTTACGCTCCAACAGAAGACCCAAGACATATATCTTGTTGACCTTGGGAGTCACTTGGCCTCCCGCCGTGCATACTGTGATGGTAGTCGTTGACTGTTTTTTCCGCCGACACTTAGGTGGAATGATCAGACTTTCTGATTTGGAAGGGGAACAGATGAGCCCCGTCCCGTCGAGTTGGTCTTCGATAACATTCACTGCTTCCTGAAGTGTATCCTCGATGTGGCCGTCGCTACCGCCCGTAACCCACAGGGTAACGTCATCAGCGTAGATGGTATGCAGGACGCCCTCCACGTGCTCGCAGCGGTCAGCGACTCCAATCATAATCAGGTTTAAAAGCAATAGGGATATAACGGAGCCTTGTGGACTTCCCAAAATGTCGAGCTGCTTAACTGGTAGTTGTAGATCGCCGGCCCATATCTGCCTGTAGCGACCCGTGAGAAAGTCACAGATGTAGGCGTACGTTCGTTTCCCCATGTTCAACTTGGACACTTGTACCAGAATCGCAGAATATCGCACTTTGTCAAAGGCGCTCTGGTGATCTAGGCCCATTACTGTCTTGTTGTCTCGGGTGTTCATGACGTCGTCGATGATTTCGTGTTTGAGAAGGAGCATTGCATCTTGTGTGCTCAACTTCTCCCGGAACCCGATGATAGAGTTGTGGTAGAGTTCGGTGTCTTCTAGATAACATTGCCAGCGATTCATTAGAACGTGCTCCAGGACTTTTCCCACACACGAAGTGAGCGAGATCGGTCGGAGCTGCTCTATGCTGCGCGGCTTGTCTGGCTTCGGAATTATGATAGTCTTAGCCGTCTCCCATTGGCTTCAGAGTCGACCCTCTTGCCAGCACTTGTGGTAACGCGTGAGGGCTTCTATGGCGTGATCGTTAAGATTCTTAAGGGCCTTGTTCGTTACGCGGTTGGGGCCCGCCGCCGACTTGCAGTTGAGGACTTCCATGGATGCTCGTACTTCCCAAACTTCAATGTCACGGTCTAGAACATCGTTATCTGTTGCGGCGTATTCCGGGTGACGGTCTGTGGGGAGACTGGTAGATACTTGGCATCCAAGCGCTTGCCAACTTCCCGTTCTCCCAGTTCCGTGATGGCTCTGTGTAGAGTTGGGCAAGAGTGTTGTTGTGATAGCTCTTCGTCTTAATCTCGTCGAGTAGGTGCCTGAGCATACCCCACGTTCTGCCCTTGTGGAGTTGCCCATCGATCGGCCTCGCTACACACTTCGTGCCATTGCTGGGTGCATAACACCTTGCAGTGTGCCTCGATCTGCCGGTTGAGAATCGCAATCTTCTTATGGAGACGTCTGTTTAGGGCACCTTGAACTTGTTTGTGCACTCCCGGGCGCCGGTCACGTGTTGGCCACCGCACAGCTTGCATTTATGTTTACATTAGCGTTCGTGATCCGCGTTAGGTTTCGCTTCACCGCATGCAAGGAAAACTCTAGTATCAGGAAATGGGCACACATCGCTTCTGCGTCCAACGTTTCCACATTGTCTACAAACATCGAAATGTTTCCGATACAGTCCACACCTCAAGAGAATGGAGCCATTTCACATCATTAGGAACCTTGGGTCCTTCAAACAAAAAAATTACTGTTCTCGTAATTCCAATTTTGTGTGCGTGAATTTCCAGCGGGTTGGCCGGGTTTACAATATTAGCATTAATCTCGGATGGGTTGTCTTCTATCGCTAGTCCTCTTTCACTCATTTCACTGTATTCTCTTGTGCCACCTGATAAGTACTGACTCCATGAGTCTTTCCTCCTATAAATAGGCCTCGCATCCTGAGATACAACCCTGCGCGACGTTGGTCTAGGGTACTCACAACGATGATATTTTGCGCTACATTGGTGCAAATTGTGTCTTCACTTGCTTCTAGTTTCGGTACACTTGCCGCCGCAATAATGGCGGACATGATGATGGAAGCTTAAGTTCTGGCTATATTGAGTCCGCCACGTGGCCTCACAATAATCTTGATGTCGTCTTTCGGCATTATCTATGGCATACATGCTGCCTTCGTGACTGCTGCCGCAACTCTTCTGGCATAATTAACAGGATCTCGCGATCTAGATTGATGGTCAATCGAAGAGGTCTCACCAACGTTCGAGGCGACGTCGACTTGCATGG
Organism: Haemaphysalis longicornis; assembly: GCF_048455015.1. Taxonomy (NCBI): domain Eukaryota; kingdom Metazoa; phylum Arthropoda; class Arachnida; order Ixodida; family Ixodidae; genus Haemaphysalis; species Haemaphysalis longicornis. Next base: position 33,744,118 of record NW_027526295.1, on the reverse strand, counting down.
CTCGCTTGCCTGAGAGCGTCCACCCCGCCGTATCACTGGGAATAAGATCTTCGACTTGGACTTCAACACTCGATCTTCCTTCATGGCTTCCAAGTTGCAACTCCGAAATCTTGTTTTCTTTCATTGGCATACTAGTCTCCGTCGCTGTGCCCATCTGGGTCATGATTCTCCTTGACTACGCCTAAGGGCTAAGCATGGCTACTGGGGCCGAACCGCCCGTAGCCGTACACGTGCTAAGCCTACTGTTAGGCTTAGCGAAAACCGCACGTGATTCGAGAGGAAATCATCCGCAAAGCGAAAAAACTACATACCACTCGGGCAAATTTGGTCTCAGTCGGTGTCGGATACGGTTCCGCAAGCACTGGTAACAACACAAACGTGTTACCTAATAGTTAGCAGTGCGAAAATTAGCACTGTTAGCAGTGCCACCCCCATTACAGGTATGGCGAACGAAATCAAGCGAGCACAATGCCTTGCTCCCCCCAGGGCCCTCATGGCCTCTCGTTTAATAGTTTTTCACTCACTCAAAGCCGAAGGGGGTGCCAGGGATCCCGCAGCGCGACGCAAAATGGCTGACCCTCGTCGGGGAGGCCGGCATGTCGGCCGTCGGAATGTAAAAAATGGAGGGCCTGGCATGCAGCTTGTGACACCGCGACAGCTGACGGCGAATTCAGGGCTCAGAGCTCCGCTACTCTGAGTAGAAACTAGGGAAGAAACCGCGGAGACCCTAGCTGAGCTGGTGAAGAAGTCGGCTACTAACTGGTCAACACCGATGCTCTCTTGGACGCGATCGTCAAGGGCCTTCATTTCCTCGACTTGCTGTTGACGGCACGCAAGTGAAAACGGGTATGCTCGTTCGGTTCGCTATGATCCTCTACCAGAGATTCAATAGCAGCTACGCCCCTTGTGACGGATTGTCTCACGGAGTCACGGGGGCGGCGTAGCTCCTCTATGGCAGGCGGCAGTGAAGACGGGTGACCGGGTGGTTCCGGCAGGAGTACGAGCGCCGAGGTGCATTCCGAGGGTGAGGCTCCCCGAATAAGCCGGAGCCAAAGTACCCCGAGCCTAGCGTACCTCAGCGTCTGTGCTGCGTCAAGTCGAGTCTGCTCGTGGTTCGATCTCCCGAGTTGCGGCACCAGAATGTAGCACAAAGCGACGGAAAAAAGGACCACACAGCCAGTTGCCCGATTCCTGGTGCTAAGCACGAGCCAATGCCATGAGAGCGAAGAGCGAGCTATGCCCGTGCCGCCGCTCCCATGCCAGCCGCCTCTTTATTACCATTAACACACATTTCAGACCTATTTGTAAATATACGAAGAGGTGAGAGCATAAATAGGCGTGGAGAAAACGTATTTTATGCAGGGCTTAACGAACAAGAAGTCGCTCTTAGCTTGTATTAAATGCCTCGGTAGTTGTCAGGTTGTTATTTTTTATTTCCCGTGATCCGGATACTGATGCAAACACAGATTTGACTTCAAAACTGACTAACTGAATTCTATCTTGTTGTTGCAGCCATAAAAAACCCCACATGAAACGCTTAATTGCTTTGTGCCTATCATCAAAAGCAGTAAAAATGGTACTTTTCTCTTGCAGTACTCAAAAGCCTATCACAGAGTTAAATACCCAAATAATACCACGTACCCACCAAGGAGGGGCTTTGGCCCACGCTTTTTAAGACGGCTTATGAGTTCAACTCGGTTACCCAATCAATACATATACCAATCAATCAGTGCACCAAGCTCCGTAATCTTGACCACAAGAACTCTGAAGCCCGACAGAGTTTTAAATTCCCGCAGTGTAGCGCAGACTAGCGCAGTGGTGTTGAACAACACCCAATACGCTGTAACGTGGGCAAAGTCTGACGGACTTTCATTAAAGAGAACAGCAAGACCAATTTTGTCCCACCTAGGAACGCAATTGGAACCAATAATGCTTGCTTCTTCACCTGGAACAAATCTTCAACAACCTTATTCTTATCTGGACTGTTTTAACGCTATGTTAATAGCAATTGCAGATATGTGAACAACAAAAATACCACAAGTGACGAAAAAGTTTTGTAGCCCATGGACATGGGGTATATGATTTTTTTCGCCGTTACAGCTGTCGAATATGTTTAGCCTGGTTAATACACATTTCAGTTACCCTTTGGTTTTATTTACTACATATTACTGACTGCTTTTTTGGGGGTACTACATTGGTATAGTATTTTGCTGCCAGATTGGAATTGCACGTAGCTCTGAGTTGCCTTGTTTTTTTTTTTCTCCGCCTAAACGAGTTTTCCAGAAACCAATACAGCCCAGTAGAAGGTTCTTCATTTCAGTAAAGGACTCCCTCACAACCCCCAGTGGAGCCTCGCGTAAGGCCATCGAGGTCTCCTTCGCCCTCCACAACGATACGCATCCACCAGTACAAGAAGCGTCGACGCGCCCGTCTCAAAGAACAGACTCCAGCTGGCAAACTCAGCCGCCCCACTAAGGCAACATCACATGAACAAATGACTTGCAAATGCAGCATACACACCCGAAACGCATCGCAAGTGGCATACTCCACAACTGCACCCCCCCCCCCGGATATCTTTAAAGCCACCACTCTATTTGACTTCGCACGCTTTGTTTGGTGGTGCCCAGCTTTTTCCACACGCCATACATTTAAATCCCCCAACCACACCCCTATCCACAACAAATTGGTGCACGGGTATTATCCCAAATTGTAATTGACTAAGTTAAGTTAAAAGCGGTCTTGCACGGGTGTTTTGAGTGGGTCCTCCACCGATGGAACCGACCAACCTATACGTGTCTCTGTTGCGGTTACAATAAACTGGCAAAATCCAAAAAAATGGTCCATACTTTCAATTAGGTAACCCTTAAGAATATACTAGCAGTTGTTCATTTTCCCTCTTCCTCCCTCTCCATTGCGAACAGTGGTCGTCGTTTTCCAATAAAGGTTCTCTACCACTACTACGTTTCTTCTTTCTCGCTGCAGCCTACCTCTTACTTTCCACCTCAGTGCCATTGGCCGAAAGCCCCACCTATACGAAGGGAAGCATTCGCTTCAACGCGCTTTCAGGTGCTGGGCCGGGGAAGCCTCTCACGTTTGGAAACCGTAATGTTTTCACGTCGCGTGGAAGACAGCTTAACGGATGCGCAAGTGCGCAATCTTGCCGATTGCTTAGACATACAGTTGTTGTTATACCCACGTATAGCTATGTTGCTGGATCTGATCTCGCATGTTGATCCCGCTAGTTCATGGCGCAACGTAAACGGTGCTTCCTCACGAAAGCGGTGTCCGTACAATTTATGTCCCCGCTTCAAACAAAGCATTCCGTGGTGGCTACATTGCTTTCATGAGATCCAAAATGTTTCAGCGAAAATGAGTGAAGTAATGCGGAAGAAGTAGTGGAAGATAGATGTTCCCTTAATTTCTGTACATTGATAGTGGTAATAGAAAAAGTGCTGTTTTTTGCAACCCAAACGCTCCCGTAAGTTTTAGCTACGGGTATGCCCGCCTTGTTTGACGACTGGAACACGAGAAATCCTGCCTCTGGATTGACCACTCGTCATCATTGAGCTTAGAGATCCCCTTGCTTGATTGTAGAAAAAATAATGAAGAAAAAAACAAATTCTAAACGCCCGATGAAGTTTGCTCAGAGATTACTGAAAGAAAAATTGCACCGAAGGCTAAGAAAAACTTCTATTCCTTGGCGGCGTTTTGCATTAATCAGGAATCATAATGAGAACTCACTATGGGCGAATTTTCCGAAAAATGCAGGAGAGTTACACCAGCTATATAAAACGTGTCAGTGGTTTTACGCAAGTGATTCACGCAAAGCAGGCAGCGTAAATAAAATACTGTTTCTCAAAAGCTATAAATTTGGTAACTGGAAAGTGACTTTTTCTTTAATCGGGCATGCAACTCTAGCGGCCCACATCATCAGGGCCCTCAGCGGCTGCCTGGACCGAGGCGGCTGATTCGCCCCACCATCCCATGAACAATAAAGTTTCTATCTATCTATCTATCTAGAGTCAGGTACCAGGTTCATTGCCTAGCTTTTTATCCTTGTTTCTTTCCACAGCCTAAAGTGTTTAACCTCTACTTTAGCCATTAGTTAATCAGCAGTCACTGTTTTCTTGCTCTCTTCTTCCTCGGGAAGGCTAAAATTGATCATAAAATTGCACCCTGCTTAATTTGAGCCTCAGCCTACAAAGTTCACGCACCGTGGGAATGGCGGGAATCGAGTCCTCTAGGAAAATGGAATCGCCGCTGTTTGGTTCGACTACTTTGTTTCTTTCTGTGGGCTAGTTTTTACAATATCTACTGGTGGTGCCAGAATTCACACTACAGCTTCGCTGTAGAAATATTGCAAAGCCCGCTGAAGCAAATTAGATTTTTTGGTGATAAGTTCCCAAAAACTTCGTTGCCTTCAAAAATCCTTCAAGACTGATCACTACTTAGATTTAACAGCTAACCAAAGTGTTAAGTACGGCCAACTTTGCCGGTTTAATGAAATGACTTTAAGGTGAACAAGCTAGAAACAAAACCGAGCACCGCAGGATCTTGGGGCTTGCTATGACCGCTTCATCAACAAATCAGCCATGCGTGGCTGATTTGTTGTGTTGTTCTAGTAGACGACAGGCGTTGCTGCTTGTCGACCGAAAGTAAACATGAAATGATCAATGGTTTAATTGTAAATTGTTAGTATTTATCCAAACAGGGACAATTACTGGTAAGCTAAAGTTCTTTAGTGCGTGCTTAACAATGCAGAATGTAAAGGGTTTTGTTTGGTCGGCACGAAGGAACCTTTTTTGTGTAAGGCGAACGCAGTCACTAAATTGAACGGTAAAGAATTTTTTCGACCTATTCGGTGCATTCTGGGGACATGCAAACGTAATGTATTTTTTAGAAGACAAATGGCTGAGACTGATAAAATAATAAAGCAGGGATCAACACTGTGAAAACATAAATGTTTACGAACGGCCTTTTTCTCCGTTTTCCCCGTTTTCTCCGTTTCTCCGTTTTCTTCGTTTCCTGCAATTGCTGATGATTAAAAATAGTGAGTGAGTGAGTGAGTGAGTGAGTGAGTGAGTGAGTGAGTGAGTGAGTGAGTGAGTGAGTGAGTGAGTGAGTGAGTGAGTGAGTGAGTGAGTGAGTGAGTGAGTGAGTGAGTGAGTGAGTGAGTGAGTGAGTGAGTGAGTGAGTGAGTGAGTTAGCGAGCGAGCGAGCGTGCGAGCGAGCGACCGAGCGAGCGAGGGTCTGATTGAACTGGTAAATCGTGATTAAAATTATTTTATTTTTTGCTTTATAAATCATTCTCCAATCTGCACTGGGTGTATGCATCACTTTTGGCATGCCTGTAAAGGCGGAAATTAGAAAGCTTAATGCATACTTTTACCATAAGTCATAAATTCAACGATCTCTTGTCCTGATCGCTTAGTGTTGGCGTCTAGACAGTAATGTCGTCCGCAAATAAAGCATGTTCAGTGTGTTGGATCCACTGTAAAATGGCCCATCGACGAAGCTCGACCAGGGATTTCCATTTACTTCCATCCTTGGACGTGGTTCCGACCGTCGAGCAAACGCCAACCGTTTCTCATGTAACAAGACCCAGAAATAATACCTCTTACAGCCATTTTTGGATCCATATAATGCCTCCACATGGGCCCTAGCCTGCAGTATCTGTAAATAAAAAAAACAATTCTGCTTACTGGTCAATCTCTAATGGATCATCTTCCATCTTTTGAAGGTGATCGTCATTTTCGTCGCTTTCCCGCGAGACAGAAAAAGAAAGGGATAGTGAAAGAGGAGGTAGCGAAACCCCGAGGAAGCATTTCGTCCTCGACGTGGACAAGGACAGCCCCAAACGGGCCTCGGAAAGACACCAAGCCAAGCTGAGAAATCGAAGGCGACTATTTCGGGCAGGTAAGCCGCGAAATTTGTACTGCACATTGTGATCGAAGCACTTCTTCGCTAAGCTGCCGTCCATCCAAAGCCATTGCCTGCGTTTACGTCACCCGTGCGAAAACGAAGTGCGTGTGCGAAAAATGCGGCAGCGAAGGACGAGACGCAAGTAGGACGTAGCAGTAAAAATACCCTTAAGCTTCGCAAAGCTGTCACCTTCGAAGCACGTATGTAGACCTAAGTACCCAGAGGAATGTTTCTCCATCAGATGCCGCGGCAACGAAAAAATGTGCTTGTTCCCTCTTCCATAGGAACCGGTAAAACACGAAAGTTAAATGTGCATTGGTATGAACTTGCACGTCGCTATTTATGTTTCGTCGTTATGGCACCGTTAGACGCATCAACGTTAGAAACTGGATTGCACGCGTTGGAGCATTACGTAAATCAGACTGAAGCCACAGGCGCTCGCAAACCGTCCGTGCAAACGAAACCAAATGAGTTATCAGAAATCGTTAGGTGAACACACATTGCAGCGGACCGCTTCACGTCACTACACCAGCGCGACATCAGCAATTCGGCTTCTCCGCAGCTGCGCGACTGAATCCTGCGCGACTCCCGTACACGTAGGCGCTGGCATCAAGGCTGTCGGCACCTCGGCGCCTCTACTAGATAAGGCGCGTTTGTCGCTCTATTCACGCGTCTGATCATAGCGTCATCGGGAGCGCGTTTCGTTCCCCCCGTCGCGACGGAAGAGTTCGCGGATCGATTCCCGGCGATGCCGTGTCAGTCGAGAAGTTCTTGTAGCGATGTCATTTCCGTTTGTGATATGACGTGAGCTAGGCTTTGGTGGAGCCATGCATAAAAAAACACTTTCGTGATAAAAATTTCGAGGCTTTTTACGGTGTCGCGTTCACGCTGAAAAGCTTTCCCAGCAACCACTGTCGCAATGTGTAGGGGCATATAGTTCCGGAAAAGGCTATAACTTTTGTTAGAAAACATGTTTTTTAAACGCCACCTAACAGCATGTTGCCTGAACTATCGTTTCTTAGAAGTTCGTTTATTCGCAGTTTAAAAACTATGTTTAGTGCCGCAATGAACGTTAGCGTCGCTCTATGTAGTCATGCATGGGGCAGTGATGAGTGGCAGACTCGCGGAAATCAGTTACTGCAGCCACATTTTCCATCCCTTTAACTTAACCCATATTCTTTATAAAGAATTCATTAGATACATTCTGAGGAAATATAGCATATTTTCTTATGTCGAGTAGACGTTTAGTTACTGAAAGTGGCCCCTGAAAGTGCCGGGTACGGCGAAGAAACGTCTGTGAGTTGAAGAAAAAAGACGACGGCCCGCATTGTCCACAGGTGACTAGCTGTTCTGCCATGTTCGCTTCTTGCTAAACAAACACGATTGAAGAATAACGTTTGGGAAACGTTGCCTTTCATAGTCCTACAGAACAACTGACGTCTGTCAGCTCAGCTAGTGCAAACGTTTTCTGTTCTATACACCCGTCGTACCACTAAAACGACCCTAGCAGGGGCCTCATGCACATACATCCGATAACACAAAACTTGTTTCATGCAAAACAACGCCCGCAAATACATGTGCACTCTGTTTTCCCATCGGCATGGTTCATTTTGCAGCCTCCGCTGACCGCCGATATCGCATTGGGATCAAATTATTGACCCTTACCACGAAATTAGTTTCACCACGGGCGAATGCGTGGCCTGGTCGGCCATAATGGCCTCCGAAATCAGTGCCTGAATTGCGCTTTCTAGCTTCTTGAATTACAGAAGTGCAAACAGGACGCAGCACCTTCGAAAGACCAGGTCTGCAATGCCCAAGGCTGCAGGCACGGCGCCCAACGCGAGGTCAAGGGTGCCACCCAGGCCGTCATCAGTGGTCACGACACATTCCTTGTCCAAGGCCCGGCCCAAACCCAACACCCTTTCCAAGAGTACGACCAAGTCCCCGTCCAAATCCAAGACCCCTTCCAAGAGCGCGGCCAAGTCCCCTCCGAAATCGGTCATGGCCGGTTTCCTCAAGCCCTCGTCTAAGCATTCCTTCAAGTCTTCGTCTAAAACCGCCTCCAAGGAGACTTGTAAGACAGCCGCCAAGACTCTATCAGAAACCGTCATCAAGACATCGTATAAGGCCCTCGCCAAGGACCCACATAAGGCTCCCTCCAATGCCCCATCAGGAAGTCGAAAACCGGGCCACGTAGAAAAAGCCGCCAAACAAGGGTCTCCGCCAGCCAAGAAGCCGCTCACCTCCCCTGGGAAGTCGGTCAAAACGCCCACTGAATCCTACAGCAAGTCTTCCACCTTGGTTGCAGGTTGGTGCATTCTTAGGAGTAACAAATTGAGATCAGAGCAAGGTCTCAAGTGCTGAGCATTTTAAATTCGATGGTCGTCACAATATTTAAGGGCAACATGCCTTCAATTCGACAAGCTCGACACAAGGAGTAAAGATTTTCTTAGCCTTAGGATGGCACTTGGTCTACCTCAATGTAGAGGATAAGGAATGAGCAAATTGACTTGGAGCAAATGTTTTCCTAAAGGGCAAACTTTGCCCCCACCCCTTCTTACACATTTTCCTAAAGTTGGAGACTCTCGAGAGCCTCAGAACCCCAGACCCCTGTATTAAAGCGGGCGCAATTTGGAATTGGGTGCAATTCCAATTGGTCTTGTTTAAGAGCAGTTTGAGCAGATTCAGTTATTCTGTAGCACCGCCACACACATAAAGGCGGTTCATCGATTGCGTGGGCGCATCCACAGTCCGATTTCTGCTAACAGCTTCTCTAACTTTGCGGAAAACCTTGGCGGGTTTCGTGGTGCACCCTACCAAAATAATGTATTTTGGTTTGTCAACTCTCAACGAACATCTGTTTCCGCGTCTTTGAAAGAGCATCAAGCGAATACAGCGATTAGTGGAGTGCAGCTGCCAGAGTACTCAGTCCCGTAGTGGTCTGCTCCGTCTGTCCATGTAAATAATGACATATCGACCAACCACTGGGTGCAAAAAGGGTACGTTATGCAGTAATGAAGGTCCTACAAGAAAATCCGGACAGCATTCAAGTGTCGAGTAGATTCGCTTTGAAGAGAAAATCACGTTGTGGAGGTATACAAAGGCAGCCAAACACTTTGGAGTCAAAACATTAACTAACAGGTTCAAGGACAGATAAAAGATTCTGAAATCTAAAAAGATTCTTAAATGCCATCTTAGTTTTTAGGAATACAATCCCACTGCTTGAAGAATTTTTAATACCCTAACCAGCCAGATACAGAGGACATAATTATTTACATGCCCGTGATATCAGAAGAAACCCGTTTTTCGCATGAATTGGTTTGTAAGAACATGGGACATTCGTACACATGCAAATCAGAGAAGAACAATCCTTTTGAACCTGCGTTTCCCGTTACGTGCTCCGAGTGATCCGCAGTTGTCGTGCGCAGAAGGATTACGATTTCTCACTGTTCAATAAAGCCTTATTCCGCCACTTTACGAAAACCACGACTATCCCAACTGTAATGAGTGAAAATTCAATGACATTGCCCGTAGTAGCTCTCTTGCCTTAGATCACTGAAAAAAAGGTAAACCGTGCCTCCGCCCATCATCGCTGTGAAACGTTACGGAGGCATGGCATTACTAGCCGCAGCCTCTTAATATTAAATATCTACGTTTATTTATTACCCCAAAACGAAAAGCGGGTATTATATGGGTTAGTGTGAATGGGTGGGAAACAATTATTCACGTAGGCGTCCTTGTCGTCGGCGTGCGTACTTACACACGGAGTTTTCCTGCTCAGTCAGGCCCACACAAGACTCTTGGATAAAGTTTTCCTCCGTGAGCAGCGACAGTTATTTATTTATTTAAACATACTGCTAATCCCATCACGGATTTTCGCAGGAAGGGCTTGAGACAAAGTTACAGAGTAGGTATACAATAAGACACCCACATTAGCAATTGAAATCTAGTAACAGAATAGGATTAACAGAACAAAATCAGAACAGGATTCAAACATGTGGGTTACTAATAACGTGCAAGTACAAAGCAAATTCACATACTGAAAAATTGTATGAACCATTGATAAATGTAACGCAAACAATGATAAGCAAAAGTACAGCATGGGTAAAAAATTTAGTAAGAGAAGTGTAATATAAGTACAAAGAAGATGATCTCAAAACAGAGTATTTGAGCTCACGAATAATTTTTTTAGGTGCAACGTACAATACTGAAGGGTATTTCATCTTAAACGTAACTTAAGAGTGCATAATCAGTGCGGTAAAATATACACACAAATACACAAACGAATATCACCTAACTGTTTCCCCTTGCATTTTGTTAAGTTCGTTTTCAACCAGTGTTAAAAATTTATCTAATTGGGTACTGCTCGAGATATTCGGATCTAGTTGATTCCATTCAGTAATTTATAACGAAAAAAGAGTACTTAAAGCAATTTGTGTTAAATGAATATTCGTTTAGACTCATTGAATGTTTTAGGCGTGTCGTTCTACTTTGATCAAACGTGATGTAGGCAGATAAATCAATGTTGAAATGACCTTGAATTAGCTGATGCATAAATTTTGCACGTGGCAATCGTGTTCGATTCCTTATGGTAAGTAAACCAGCATTTTTTAGTAGTTCGGTTGGTGAATCTGCAAGTCTGTACCGATTGTATATGACCCTAACTGCTTTTGTTTATTTTCCTCCGAGTTTAGTTATTTGTTGTTTAGTGAAGGGTGACCAAATGATATTACCATATTCTAGTAATGATCGCACAAGCGAAGTGTATGCCAGGTGCTTGAGTAGACGCGGCGCCTGGTGGAGCCGATATCTAAGTGTAAATAAGCGCCGCAAGGCAGCTGAAGTTACATAATTTATGTGTGAATCCCATCTTAGTTCTTCAGTTATAATTACTCCAAGACATTTCTGTTGATTTACTCTAGCTATAGAATCCGCCGGAACATAGACTTCGGAACAGTAGACAGGTACGCTTGGGAGCGTCCTTCCGTTACGACGCCTTCTTTAGGGTTGTCTTCATTGGCCAACCGAGCACGGCCATCATAGAGGCCTCCACACCTGCCTGCGGCCTCAGATCTCGACTCAGTCAACAGGGCCTTGCGATTGCGGTCAACCCATCGAGCGTGCTGCCGACAGGTGGCTCCGGATACTGGGCGTACCACTCCACGAAGACGGAGGGGCCAGTGAATGGATCCGGCAAATCATATGTGTTTGGAAGCAGCAGCTTCATATCATCAAGAGAATTGGAGGCCGCTTCGGCGGGGCAACAACGCAGGTCCTGCGCACACTTTTACACAGTCCGTCCTGACTTCCAAGGCGTGCTACGGTGCTCCATGCTTTGCCCTTACGAAGAAACAATATGACCGACTGGAGACCTTACACCGCGAAACCCTTAGAGTAATTACTGCTTTACCTCGGCACACCCGCGTGGAAGAACTCTACCGTTATTCCCAGCTGCCCCCCCTCCGCGCTATCATAACGGAGAGGGTCGAAGGCCACAACAGGAGACGCGCCGCAACCCGCACGGGGCAGCTTGTCCAAAAATTGGCTTCCGGTCAGAGCGATTCGCTTTTCCCGCAACTGCCGGCTGTTCGAGCCCCTTGGGAAGATGTCTTGGTTCGTGTGTCAAAGCCTCTATCTCGCCTGCGTGGCCGAAACCATAACCACCATGAGCGCACCGCTATTGCTGCACGCGCAGACCGCCGAGCCGGCGCCATCTTTACAACAGCAGTCCTAAATGAAACAACATCTCGCGCTTCACTTTCCTGTATTGACGGCCAAATGCGCATTTCCCGCACAATTCAATTTCTTCACCCTCCAAGCCCATGTCAGACCCGTCTTGCGGCAGTTCTTCTCGCTGCGGAGCACATTGAGGCAACTTACGGCGCCGGTGACAACCACCACTTCACAATATTTACGGACAGCCCCCAAGCCCTCGATCGACTTGGCAAAACCCCATACATCGGAACCACCTGCGACCTCATCAAGACCATTTGTCGCAGACTGCGAGACACACGCAATATAGTCGTTTGGGTAGACTGGGTCCCGGGACACGCAGGCGGAATCGGCAGCGAGACCGCTTACGCGTGCGCGAGCGAGCACTTTGAACTCCGCTCCAACCCGGCGTTGCCCGTCCCATTTGCACAACACGACCCCGACCCCTCAGAAGCAAAAGCGGTAGCACGGCACGCGTCCAAACAGTCGTTGCGAAACTTGGTTCCACCAGACCCCGCCCCCCTGCCCGCTGGATTGCCCCGTGGCGCACAAGTACTTCTGCACAAGGCACGGGCTGGTGCCGCGCTAACCGATGATGTGTTGGCCAAGTGGCGTGCGTATGTGCCAAAACGTCACCAGCATGCCGTCAAGGTTGCGCAATCTGTGGCCACAGTTGCCTGCACCTCTTGCTCCACAGGAGCCACGCCCACTGTACACCACATGTTGTGGGACTGTCCCGGCCTTCAAACGCTCCGTTTACAGTATCTTCCGCCCGGCATCCAGCGGCTTGTGGAATGGACAACCCCGCTGCAACCCGCCACTGCAAGGCAGACGCTGCTTTCTCTGCGGGAGTTCGCGCGCTCTTCAGGCGTCGACCGCAGAATGTAACATTTAAACTCTCCCCCCCCCCTTCCTTTCTTCCCCATGCTGACCGACGCGTCCACCTTCTGAAATAAAGTTTTGTTATGTTATGTTACTCGAGCTATGGGAACATTGTCAATAGCGTAATGAAAATTTGACTTAGTTTTTTTTCGGCTTACCGACAAGATGGTACACTTGTTTATATTCAGGGACATTTGCCATTTACGACACCAGCGGGAAACGTCTTTTAAAGCTGTATTTAAAGCTGCGTGGTCGTCGGGGGAGTTTATTTCACGATACAGTACGCAATCATCTGCAAACAGTTTGAATTTCACATTAAGGTTCGTAGGCAGATGATTAATATAAAGAAGAAACAAAACGGGAGCCAAGACGCAGCCTTGTGGGACTCCAGATGTAACGGGGGTAACATCTGAAGTCTGATTGTTAAATTCCACGTATTGAGAACGGTTAGTCAAATAATTATCGATCCATTTAATAACGGTTTAATTAATAATAGCGGTCGAACAAGACTTATTACAGGGTGCACTTGTGCATTCGAATGCAATTATTACAGGGTGCATATCACCAGAAGCAAGACGCATTCTGCTAGATATCCCATGCCTGAGAAAGGTTCAAATTTCCTCGCTGCGTGCACTCTTCGCTCCCTCCCCTTACTTTACAGCTGACAACACGCCTCGAGGGCTTCCTTTCCGAGCCACCGAGCAGCCTCCGCTAAGGTCGAGTAGAGACCGCAAGCCCTGACACAGGAAATTGCACATCATTACAGATTCAATCCGGCCCCGCACGGGGCACCGTGAGCAATCTTGGTGACGGTACCGGCGATACCGCGGACCCCGAGCCCCCAAACCTAAGCTGGATCCAACCGTGGCGATGTGTTTATAGGTGGAGGGTTAGAAACCACGAACGGTGGCCGTCGGAGCCGTGGTCAAGCTCCGGCGGATGAGCTCCCTCTCTGTTCACCAGGCAGGGAGCTCCGGGACCTCTTTGACCATCAGGGTAAAGTTAAAGAAGAAAGTGCCCCCGTCCCCTGCTTCTATACTATGATATATGGCATTTTATAACCCCCCCCCCAGACGTGATCGGCCCCCCAAAAGGGGCCGCACCGAAGTTTCATTCCCACCTCTGTCAGCAACTGTCTCTTCAACAAACAGGAATAACTATTCTCGTTTTCTTGTGATCGAATCAGCTGACCCAACGAGACCCGTCGCTTCACTGTCTGTATTCCTTGTCTCGAAATTTCTGCAAAGCACATTAGGTGAAAAGTATGAAGCCAAAAAGCTCAGGACAGGAGAAATCCTTGTCGAACTCAACACTGAAAAACAATCCCGCACACTTCTTGCCCAAACTCGCATCCATGATCTGGACATCAGGATCACGCCCCACCGGAGCCTGAACAGCTCCCAGGGTGTGATTTCAGAGTCGGATCTCCTTACAGAAACAGATTCCGACCTTCTTGAAGGGGGAAAGGACCAGGGCGTCACAGCCGTGCGCCGCATCACGATGCGCAGGTACGATAAGATAATCCCCACCAAGCACATTATCCTGACCTTCGACCGATCGACACTTCCGCAATACATAAATGCAGGCTACATCCGATGCTCTATTCGCCCGTACATACCGAACCCGCGCCGCTGCTTTAAGTGCCAGCGGTTCGGGCACAGCACAACCTCTTGCCGCGGCAAAACAACCTGTGCGAAATGTGCAGCGCCGGACCACCCCACCGACAATCGCAATTCTGATAACCTCACTTGCGCAAACTTCAGGGGCCCACATGCGTCCTACTCCAGGAAGTGCGAGAAATTTCATGTTGAAAAGAAAATAATCAACGTGAAAGTGACAGAGAGCATCACCTGCCCAGAGGCGCGGAAGGGGGTCGCCTCTTTCCCTCTGGGGAGGTACGCCGACGCAGCTCGCCGGGTGGCGGAGCGGCGTCTGGGTTCTGCGGGGACCCAGTACCGCGAGTCGGACTTGGTCCCGTCCCTGCCACCCCCCCCTGGGTTGCCTCAGGCAGCCCAACCCGCCTCCGCACTGCTCGCTGAGCCAGCAGCGGCTGTGGGGGCAACCATGTTTGGTGGAACCGATGCTGCATCCTCCACTTCCACTCCAGCGTCCCACACCACAGGCGAGGGCGCAGAGGAGATGGACATGGTGGAGCCAGCGGCAGCTCCCACCCCCAACACACCGCCTGCGCCATCCGAGGCGTTCCTGAATCCCTCGGTAGTTGCGGGCAAGGAAAAGCGCGCCCCAAAGGGTTCGCGGTCCAAGCAGCCTCATCCCTCAGGCGCTCCGAGGACATCCGAGGATGAAATGGACGTCGGTCCGTTATTATCTGCGGTACACCGCAAGGAATGCGTCCCGACGCCAAAGCCTCCCGACAAGCCCAAAAAGACGAGAGTCACAGCCCCGAAAGATGACACATAAACATACACACTCCAGTAGCTCTCACACTAAATAATGGGAAGAGAAAACATAATTCAATGGAACTGTAGAGGCCTCCTTAAAAAACTTGACGATGTGTACGAAATACTGCACTCCAATCAGCCAAGTGTCATGTGTATACAAGAAACGCACCTGAGTTCCAAACATACAAGCTTTTGAATAGTTATCAGGTGTTTAGGAAGGACAGGGATGGTGGTGGTACATCTTCGGGGGGTGTGGTCATCATTGCCCAAAAGTCCTTGGCGTGGCATTCTATCCTGTTACAGACCGTCCTTGAGGCTGTTGCCATGCGTACCATAATTTTCAATAGCTAATACCTCTATGCTCAGTTTACATCCCTCCTGATTTCCAGCTCTTGAGCTCGGATTTCGAGGGCCTTGTGGATCAGCTACCCACACCTTTCATTCTTTTAGGCGACCTCAACGCACATAACTCTCTTTGGGGCTCTGCTCGCACAGATGCCCGATGTCGCCTTATCGAAAAATATCTAACATCTTCGGGAGCATGCCTATTCAATACACACAAGCCTACATACCATAATATAGGACACAACACTTATTCACACCTCTATTTGGCGATTGGCTCTGCAGTACTCTTTCCATCTCTAGAATGGGACGTTGGCACTAACCCATATGATAGTGACCACTTCCCAACCACATTAACATACTTAGGTAAAGGCCCGAACAGTTCACCTTCCCATAACAGGTTCAATGAAGATAGAGCAACTGGAGTGCATTTACAGAAACATCTAAACTACACCACACATCCATTGAACACCTACACGTTGAAGAAGCTACTCAACTCCTCACGGCGCACATCCGCGACGCCGCCGAGAAGTCCATTCTCCACGTCTCTGGTGCTCCGCGCAATCAGAGGAGGCTGTGGTGGAATGAGGCCTGTAGGCGCGCGCGAGAGACCCAGAACAAGACGTGGGGTATCCTCCGTCGGTACCCCACGTCGGGTAATCTTCTGTTGTTCAAACGGGCCAAGGTGGTTGGAAAACGTGTGCGCCGTGAGGCAAAGCGAGAGAGTTGGCGCACCTTCCTTACATTCATTAACTCATACACAGATGCACACACGGTATGGACAATAATACGCAAACTTAAAGGACAACATACACATAGCCTGCCCCTGGTCAGTACAACAGGGGACACACTCGAAGACCAGGCTAACGCACTTGCACGACACTTCCAACAGGTTTCCAGCTCTGCACACTACACAGACACTTTCGTGAAACATAAAAATACTTCTGAAAAAAAGTCCCTACATGACAATAACAGGACAAAATGTGGTTATAATTCTGAATTTACACTGTATGAGCTGAGGGCTGCCCTGAGCACATGTAAACCTTCAGCTCCAGGCGCAGATCAGATTACATACACCATGATACAACACCTACACCCAGATAAACTTTAAACACTCCTACACCTATACAATAACATATGGCTTTCGGGGCACATCCCAAAATCTTGGAAAGAGGCTATTGTAGTGGCGTTTGTGAAGAAGGGTAAAGACCCTTCTTCTCCTGCCAGTTATAGACCTATCGCCCTCACAAGCTGCCTGGGCAAGCAACTCGAGAAGATGATCAACAGGAGACTCGTGTACTTTCTTGAGTACAATGGTCTTCTCGAGAGCTGCCAGGCGAGCTTCAGGGCGGGCGGTCTACAAATGACCAACTAGTAGCGCTAGAATCTTACATTAAAGATGCCTATCTTCATAAGCAGTATTGCATGACCGTGTTCTTTGATATTGAAAAGGCATATGATACTACATGGCGCTATGGCATCCTTAGAGACCTCAAATCCTTTGGTATATCTGGTAACATGCTGAACACTCTGTCCAGCTACCTATCTTTACGAACATTTCGAGTCAGAGTTGGTTCGGCACTCTCAAACGTTCACGTGCAGGAGAATGGCGTGCCTCAAGGTGGTGCTTTGAGCTGCACTTTGTTTATAGTCAAAATGAATTCAGTTCTGAAGGCATTGCCACCAACAATCTACTGAACGATGTATGTGGACGACATACAAATATCCTTTAAATCGTGTAATATGTCCATATGTGAACGACAGATCCAGCTTGGGGCAAACAAGCTTGCTCGCTGCGCTGATCAAAACGGTTTTAGGATTAATCCTGGAAAGAGTACCTGCGTCGTTTTCTAAAAGAGGCGCGGTATCCAAACCGACCCTGAAATTAAATTGAATAGTGACTTGATTCCTGTAAAAAAGGAACACAAATTTCTAGGCCTCGTATTAGACGAGAAACTAACATTCATCCCTCACATCAGACAACTGAAACATAAATGCATCAAAGCAATAAACATACTTAAGGTCCTTTCACACCACTCCTATGGCGCGGATAAAGCAACTCCTCTTACGTACCTTCACAATCTTGGTGGGGTCCCGCTTGGACTATGGGAGCGTGGTTTATAGGTCAGCAACAAAAACAGCGCTGAAAATTGTAGACCCAGTGCTTCACTTGGGGCTCCGCCTCCTGTCGGGCGCTTCCCGTACAAGCCCCGTACAAAGCCTATACGTCCAGTGCGATAAATGGTCCCTAGATCATCAGCGAACATACATAGATCTTCTGTACGCTTTTAAAATTTCGTCAATAACCGACCATGCTTTCAAACCATTTATTTGTGATGCACCCATGTCCCAACTTCTTCTTAATCGTCCATCTATCTCTGCTTCGTTCTCACATAGGGTGAGACAAGAAGTGTCAGAATGATCTGTCACCTTTTCAGACACCTACAAATCAACCCTTTCCGACTTTTTACCACCGTGGCAGCTTCGCCCCGTGTCGTGCGATTTGTCGTTTGTAGCGATTGATAAAAAACGAGTACCCACAATTGTAATTCTTCAGCACTTCATGTTCCTTCAAGAGAAATACAAGTGTGCAGAATTTTTTAGCGACGCGTCAAAAACAGCCCGTATGGTGTCGTGTGCTGCGCACGGACCTGATTTTATGGTATCTAACACCCTAAACTCGAAAAGCAGCATTTTTACGGCTGAAGCCTATGGCATATTTCTGGTTTTAAAGAACATAGTTCATCATAAAATTCCGAAGTCCATCATCTTTACAGATTCCTTGAGTGTAGTACGTGCATTGTCATCTAAGCAGCTTTGTAAAAACCATGTTATTCATTTAGTTTACAAACCCATTATGTCAGCTTACGCATTACGTCTTGAAGTGACCGTATGCTGGGTGCCAGGTCACTCGGGGATCACCGGAAACGAGACAGCAGATCAAATGGCCGCTGCTCCTGCACTTGCAAACACAGTGGACATAACAACAATACCGCACACTGACCTTAAGTCACACATTAGACAACACCTTCGCAATATATGGCAAGCACACTGGAACGAACAGGCAGACAACAAACTACACGTTATAAAGACACTCTTGGCAGCATACACCACTGACACACACAACAGGCACGATGAAGTTACCCTGGCTCGATTACGGATAGGCCACACGCATGCAACACACTCATACCTGCTCACGGGATCTCCAAGACCCTTGTGTAGCAGGTGTGGAGACGGCCTATCCGTGATCCATGTGCAACTTCAATGCAAAGCACTCCACACAACACGACACAAACACTTCGCAGACCTCTACAGACAACACATTCCACTACACCCAGCATTGTTTTTAGCGGATGACCCATGATTCCGGTACAACGCACCTTTAAGTGTCTTAGTGACATCAAGTTTTTACACCTCGTTTCCTATCACGCGTAGTTGCTTTTAAACACGATTTCATGCCACGCACCATCACAACCTGGCCTTTTACACCAGCCATCCTCATTGTCTTTTATTGAATTCACTTTTTTTTAACGCTTTTAGCGTTTACGGTTACATCCTTCATACCTAACCACCGTTTTGGCGCTCTTTACCCTTGTTGGCCTTGCGCCATAAAACACAAAACATCATCATCATCAGATTCCATCCGGCAGGTATTCCCATATCCTCCACCCCTAAACAAAATGCAATCGGTGGTCTCGCGTTTCCTCCAGCCTTACACCTATCCAAACCTTGTTGCACGCAGTCGCTATACTACCCTGGCACCATTAAGGAATGTGCCCGCTATGTAAGGGCCTGGCGGATCTGTCACATATACTCTGGACATGTGCTCAGGCGACTCAACAAGTTCGCTAAATCACGAATGACGAGCAGTGTAAAACAGTGGCTCTCAGCTCCAACGCACACGTCAAACTCTCGGCCATCCAGTTGGCTGAAAACGCCGCCAGAGCCCAGGTGCTGCTGGCCGCCGTTGGGGGAGGAAGAATAGTCCCACTTACAAACAACCGAACAAACAACAAAGCCTCTCTCTCTCTCTCTCTCTCTCTCTCTCTCTCTCTCTCTCTCTCTCTCCCAATATTTCACTAGCAATGACATTTGGAATATTCAGGGGACAGACATATCGAAGGAGCATAACCTCCTCACAATCTTTCAGGCTATTTCGATTTCTCTAAAAGGTAATCTAGAAGCGTATTAAAAGTTTGGCGGCATGTATGCTGCCTGTAGCTTGTGATGTAATCCACCTTTTTTGGGGACACCTATTCATCACATCCCGCGGAAAATTCTCGTCGCTACGCTTTAGTAGGGACTACAAAACAAAACTTGTAATAAAAATATTCCCAACCAAGTCATTTCGTTTTAAGAAAAAGTGTATTGCGGATATTTGTTTAATGTCCCTTCTTTGCAGCCAAGGGAGGCGGGGACGCGAAGTCCGCTTGCGCTACGAGCGCACGAAAGAGAAAGGCGGAGCCAAAACCGAAGCCGGCTGCCCCAAAAGACGCTCTGCGGAAGCAACGGCCTCCCAAGGTCATCCTAAAGGCGTCCTTGCATGTGCGGCTCAAACCGGCGCCTCCTGCGAAGCAGGCGCACTCGTCCAAGATGTCCACGGAGAGCGAGTTCACGTCAGCCTTGAAACTGGACCCAGCGGCGTCTCCGAAGGCGTCTCCCGAGTCCGGCACTGCGGAAGAATCCGGAAGCGACGGGCCCGCCTCCAAGTCGGGGAGTTCGGCTGGAGGAGATGGAAGCAACACCAGGCAGACCAGCGACAAGAGCAAGCGCGGTGAGGAGAAGAGAGCAGGGAAAGGCGCCGAGGGAGGAGAGGTGGGAGAGGAGGAAGATGAAGGGGAGGAGGTCAGCACCATCGAGTTTGAGGCCATGATAGCGTGGTAAGTGAGCGTTCCCTTCTAACGCTTTTTGGTTGCGCTTCGCTCGTCCGGAATGGCTATGTGTGCGTGCTTGTCATGCTTGTCATTGCGTGCATGCTTGTCATTGCGAAGTCGCTCAAATCGAAATTTTTTAAGGGTGTCATGATCTCTACTGCAACGCATTCGGATGAAATGATGACTGCGTTTGACGAAGTATTCCCTATAATGAATCTACTTCTTAGGACATTGCTGTTACGACGTTTAAGTGTGGCAAAGGTCCTCAATATGTGCCCTACCCATACTCGCGTCATTCAAAGTTTTTCCTAACTGTTGTACGCTAACTCCAGCCCTCCTCTCCTGTTCACTGGGTTATGGTCGGGGGCAAGTACGCCAAGTACGTGAGCATCGTACTGGGAGCCCTCGCAATCGCCACCCTCATGCACTTCTTGCGCCAGAGCGCCAAGGCCCGTTACGGCACGGGATACATCACCGAGAAGCCCACCACGACGCCCACTACCGAGAGCGAGGAGAACAACACGCTCCTCTTCAAGGCAAAGTTTATCGACGATGAGCGCGAGGATGCCGCCACCGAATTGCCGGAAGCGCTGGGGGACATTTAGCGGACACCCCGAGTGCCCTGCCTTTTGAATTGCATTTTAGTCACAAATCTATTGATGGATTAAGCGTTTACTGAAAATATCATATGTGCTGATGGCCGATCAAATGTCCTCTTATTTCCGTGGACCCAGTTTTGGGATATGTATATTATCAACTTTTAACATCTTCCAATCCGCCTTGGCAAGCGTACACATTAAAAAAAGAAAAAAGATTCTACTTGTAATGCTTCCCCTTTCCTTGGCTAGTTTCTTCGTCCACGCGTTACGAGCTGCAGTGGTTTTTACAGGCGTGGAACAGTACTAGCGCTATGTGCCTTTCCTAACAAAGAACGAAAAAAATAGGCATAGACAAAACTTTTCAGAAAAACCTTCCCGAATGCCTACTATGCGTCCTTTATACATCACTAAATCCTGAGCATAGTTTCTTCCGGTGAGCCAGTCTTGCCCGCCTTCTAACGATCTGATTACATCACACCACCATGTACTCAGAATGGCCTGAGTGTGTGTCCCCTAGGATATCGTAGGAGTAGACAAGGGTTGTAGACTATTTTAAAACAAAGTTTTCTACCTCTACCAGCCAACGATTCATTCGTGGCGTGCGCGACAAGAGACTCCGAACTCGGATTGGGAGGGAGAGAGTGGTTTTCGCTCGCGGAGCACAGTGTAGATGGCGCGGCAATAGGGCGCTATTACCCAGCGTTCCCCGCAAGCAGCTGCCTGCTCGAACCGGCGGGCGCGTTGGAGGGACGGCTTTGTCATCTGCTTTAGCGACGATTGTTCTTGGCCTGTCCTGGCGTGCTTCGCGTCCATTGCGCGCTTCCTTCGCACGGCTTGATTAACTTGTTCGACAGCACCTCCTAGGTAACCCGGACCCGACGAAGTTGAGTGGTAGGACGGCAAAGATGTGTGACGAATTGATTTACAAGGCGTGGAAACAAAATATACAGACCACATACAGACATCTGGCCGCTAGAGAAACTACATTTTTTTTCGCACTGCTTGTCACGAATGGGACTCCGTTTTATACATTCGTGAATACCAATTTGGTTGTGTTTTAAGAGGTAATACAAAATGCGAACGGAGCAACTGGATATGATAAAAAGCGATTAAACGAGTTCCCTCAGGTTTCTCGCCATTCTCAAACTTAGTAAATAGTTTAAATCGGCATCAATGGGATTTACTAAGCTCACTTGCCGAATTGTTTCGGTGTCTGCGCTTGTGTCGCGCGGTGGAGTAGCCCCTACCTAGCACATCAAGATGGCTAGGTTCCGCTCTTACACCCTTCGAAAGACGCACCTCTCCGTTTTCTGCCGACGCATGGCCTGGATACATTGGTGGCGTCGTCCGCCGCTCGAGCCCGGCCATGGCCGACGCTGCACCTGCGTTCGGGACGCCGCCCCATAATGTCCAGGGGCGGCTGGCTATTTTCCTGGCTGGAATTTTCCTGGCGGCTATTTTCCTGGCTGGCAGAATCTCTGGTTTCGCTCTTTGTAGAGCCACATGTGTGAATTCAAGTGACGTCGCGTAGGCACTTATTGTGGATGTCGTTTGAAGCTCTGCTTTACAACCACCTTCACACCGTGGATTGGACCGAATTTCTTTTTCAGTCCTGAACTTTAGAATGCCTCAATCAGAATGCTAGTTGCAGTAGGTCTTATGTACCATACATTTCCAAATCGTTATCCAGATATTTTAATTGTTTACTGAACACGCTATTGCCCCCATGGTTGTGTTATTGAATAGCCTCACAGTCAAAGTACTTTATTAGCCTCCATCTTTTTAGACCCATCTATTCACTTTCGGGGTTATATTGCCTGTGCATGTCTTACACCAAGCCTTTCATATGTTGCTTAAGCGTGTGAAAACGTTTTATGATCAAAAACGACTACTGACATCACCAATATGAAGAAAAAAAATGGTTTCATAGGACGGACACCAGAAAACAGTGGGCACTGGGCAACACTAGGCACTGGCTGCCCATATATCAGTTGAACAATAAAGCTACCTTGCTCAGCATGATTTATGCTTCAAGTGGCTACAGTAACGTAAAGTTTGTATAGCTATCGTTTGTAATAACAACGTAATTATACAATTTCGTCTAGCTGTCACCAGCCCATTGAGCCCCCAGGGCTCGATGCCAGTTAATACGCATAAACAATACCTTTTTAGCACACGTAAGTACGTGCTGCGCTCACTTGTTTTAATTTTTGAAGGTTCGGGAACCTTTGTCTCTCGATAGATAGCGTTAAATGTCGAAAAAAAAACACAAAGTGCGAGAGATAAAAATAGTTTGAGTTGTTTCTCGTGAGCAACATGGGCATCAAACGGTTAAGACAGTGCTAAATCACAATTCGGAATTCGTTAAATTGGAAAACACGCAAAAACATTCGGTGACGATTACAACGCGCCCTGATGTGCAATGCCCGAGCAGCGAAAACTGCAGAGTCTTCTCGGTGACGGTGTATAGCAGCTACTTCGGCGGCGCGAACCAGTGAATTCTGGCGTCGGCGGCTGTGAGCCTCTGCTCGGGCAGCACTTTCTTCGTGTCAGGAAGTGATAGCGTCATCAGCGAAATCACGATGGCGCGCACTACTCCGGTGTCGCCTCGTAAATTACGAGTCCCCGCCGCTGAGCACATCTCCTAATACCGCCCTCACCCTCGAACTTTCGCCATACTTTCCTCCCCCGCTTTCCTTCTCGCTGCAATCTCGTTGTCCTCTTTCTTTTCTCGGTTACAACAAGGTTGACGGTGACGGGCGATGCGAAACCGCAGGACTGGGGGCTTAAGGGCTGATCTCTAGAACGCCCAGTAATCCTACTTCCCAGCATTTCCAAACATGTGATAATATTACAGTCCTCAGAAAGTTTTAATGAATAATATTGGTAAAAATTACGAGGTATTACTGAATATACGGTTTTTAAAACATACAAAGCAGCGCAAAAAACAATGACGACGAAAGAGGGGTCTGTCTTGCCGACGTTTTTCCCGACTGAGACGTCAGTCCCTGGAAGTGCCGCTTTACAGTTTGGGGATATCCCTAACAGTGCCGGCTATACTATCGTATGGGTCATCCGAAACGGCGTTCTGCCGCCGGGATGTATGCTCTGCCCTCCGGCGCTACATTAAAAATTCAAAACGACTCTCATTATGACTGCGATTGGTCACCCTCGCTTTAATTTTCCAGTTTTTTTTTTCAAAACTGTCAAGTCTCGAGGCCGTTTATTGCAGGAACCAGAAAAGAATCCAGCCGCTGGCTGCGGCTAAAACATGGCGTCAGTCAGCTGCACGCTCTGGCGCGCCGGGCGTCGTCTTTCGTCTTTCGTCGTCTTTCTTCTTTCGTCGTCTTCGTCTTTCGTGGGCACGTGCACCCTAGCCCGGTAAATAGCGTACCGATAGCACTCCTCCCACCTGCTAGTTGGATTCTCCGTATCTTCCAGGACGACGTCAATTCCTCGGTGGATTTGTGCGCCGTTGAAATGCTGGCCGAGGACATTGTGCTTTGCCGGGCGATAGCTGTTCTCCAGAAGTGCTCCCAGCGGTTCTGCTATCTTCAGCATCAAGCCTCTCGCTCCGCGTCAGCTCTGGATTCGATGTGTCCAGGGCTAACGGCATCGGTAACGAAGACGGCTGCCCTGGGTACTCCATCCGCCTTACGCGTAAATGGTTCAGGTGTCTGCGAACCGGTCCAGTAGACGTCTGGACTAACCATGAGCGCAGGCCTTTCCTCTCGAGGAGCACGCCAGGAATCCACAGAGGCCCATTCCCGAAGTTCCTTGTGAAAACGTGTTGTTGTGGCTGACAATCCTTTCTTAAAGTTTCGGAGTCTTCTGGATGGAGGTTGGGCCTGGTAGGCAGTAGCAGCTGTATATTTGTCCGAAACTCCCGACCAAGCATCTGTTGTGCTGGGTGTTTCCCTGTTGACGAACTGACAGTGGAGTGTTTAAAAAGAAACCTGGCCAAGCGAAGGTTGATGTCTACTCTTCTCTGGCGCCAGCGCCAGTTTTAGTTCGTACACCATGCGTTCCACTTGGCCGTTACTTTCCCGATGGTATGGAGCTCTTGTGATTTTCCGAATACCATTCCTCTGACAAAAAGTGGTCATCTCGGCTGAAACGAACGCAGTGCCGTTGTCAGTAACGGGCTTCTCCGGAATTCCGAAAGTAGCAAACAGTCGACGAAGCTCCAGAATGACCGTTGCCGAAGTAGCATTTGGGACGCACCGCACTTCCAACCATTTGGTGTACTCGTATACGATGACCAAGAACATTGGACCTTCGAGCGGTCGAGCAAAGTCCAAATGTAGCGTCTTCCAAGGGTGCGATGGGTGTTCCCAAGTAGGCAAAGGAGTTCTAGCGTCGTCTCTCCGGAACTGTTGGCACTGAATACATTCAGCCGCCGTTCGCTCGATTTCTCGGTCTATAGCAGGCCACCACACGAAACTGCGTGCGACCGCCTTCATCGCTACCACACCTCTGTGACCCTATGTCCGAGGTAAACAACCTCCGGCAGCCCGAAACGGCACTTCGACATTTTGGGTCGTAGACCCTGAGCCTGTAGTCTTGCAAGGACTAAACTCAGGCGCTCATTGTGCTCCTCCTGCGTCGAACCGGTAACTATGATGTCATCCAGGTACGCGCAAACACCTTTGCTTCCACCCAGGGTGGTTTCCATACATCGCTGTAAAATGGCAGGAGCATCCGAGATGCCAAATGGCAACCTCTTGACACGGTACAGGCCCTTGGACGTATTAATCGTCAAAATTGCGGCGGCTTCATCCGTGACCTTGAGCTGTTGGTAGGCTTGGGTCAGGTTCAATGTCGAGAAAATCTTCCCGCCTTCGAGCTTTGCCAGCACCTCACTTACAGGGGGTAGCGAATACGGAGCTTTTGTCGATGCCTCGTTGACAGTGCTTCGATAGTCGCCACAAAGACGAATGCTCCCGTCCTTCTTCAGAATGATGACAACGGGAGTGGCCCATTCGGATTGTTGTATCGGTTCGATGATGCCTTGCCTGGTTAGCCGATCGATTTCTTCCTCGACACGCTCTTTAAGTGCAAACGGCACAGGACGAGCACGGAGAAACTTCGGTGATACCGAGTCCTTGAGCTCCAGCTTAACCAATGGCCCCTTGTACTCATTCAGGTTGTAGTCGAAAACTGAACCAAACCGCTCCAGAATGACCTTGATGCTGCTGGCACAGGCTAGGAGGTTAATTCCACGGATGCTGATGCCTAGCGGCTCGAACCAGTTGCGGCCTAAAAGATTGCATCTTCGTCTTCGTCTTCGGCCTAAAAGATTGCATTGCGTCTTCATAATCACCAAACGTAAGCTTTGGGTTGTGTTCTTGTACTGCACCTCGACAAGAGCCATTCCCAGGGCTTGGAGGCCTTCCGCCAGTGTCAAGTCTCGAGGCCGTTTATTGCAGGAACCAGAAAAGAATCCATCCCCTGGCTGTGGCTAAAACATGGCGTCAGTCAGCTGCACGCTCTGGCACGCCGGGACTTCGTCTTCGTTTTTTGTGAGCACGTGCACCCTAGCCCGGTACATAGCGTACCGATATATTGCAAAACATCTTTTCAACCGCTCTAAATTATCTTTCCTAGGCGTCTCGTGATTAGATAAAAATTCCCTTCATTTTTACCATCCTCTGTTGATTGGCCGATCCCCTGACTGGGTATGTGTCATATCTAAAGGCGCACAACAACAACAACAACTATCTTATGTTTGTGTAAATCCTCTGTTTTTTATATTATTTTGTGCGTGACAAGCATATTTATAAGCAAGCCGCAGTAAATTACGCTCAGCTGTTTGTAAGCGCTCGTCTGTGCCCTTCTTTCTTAGTCCTCGTTTTTTGCGCTGTTTTGTAGTTTAAGAATGAACCAACTGGCCCCACTCGAGACGCTAATACAGTTCTTAGATCTACAGTCACTACCCCATCGGCTACGGGCAAGGTACCCAATGATTTCCGCCATGGCAGATATACGGGTCTGTAATCTTTCGATTTCAGGAACCCAACGGTAGGTCTTGACCCATTATGACCCCCAGGTATATTTGGGTTCGCAAGCATTTTAAACAACTACCGCTCATGATTAGAGGGTATTTGATCGTACTCTTGTGAATGGATACCATGGCAACGCTTTTCTCAAGGGAAATTCGGAAACCCTTGGGCGCAAGGTATCCAGATACCGTTCTTAGAGCGTTTTGTAGCCTCGACTGTGTTGTACTACGTGATCTCACCACACACCACATGCGGACGTCATCCGCGTAAAGTGTAACCCTGGCGCGTGGAGGGTGAACAAGCTTAAGCAGATAAGCGTAAGGATGAACACCAAGGGGCTAAAGAAGGCTCCTTGGTGCCCTGCTCACTCAATGCTGCAATGCAAAGTAGGGACTTCCGGCGGGCACATGAAAATGTCATGTCCTTTGACGTAGCTCGCAATCTCGGTATACATACAGTCTTCCACGAAGACTAAAAGCAGCAAAAGACTCTAAAATCGCTGTATGCAAGAGCGAAATAAATGCTGATTTTATGTCAAGAAATACTGCCGTAGGTGAATCTCCACAATGTAGTTCATCCACTGAAGCCACGAGAGCGAATATGAAGTCGATAGCCAACATATTTTCCTGAAAGACATTCATTCGAGAGGGGTAAGAGTTTCTTCTTTCAAACCACCAGGTCATTCTATAGCATATCAATGTTTTTATCAATTTGCCGATGCAGATTAGTAAAGCTGTGGGTCGAAGAAGTCGAATTTGGCGGTTGCTTTCAAGGTTTTGGGATTGAATAATCTTAGCTGTTTCCAATTCTTCAGAAACACTACCATATAACCAGATTCTCTAGTTTCCAAGAGGCATACATGAAAAGGATGGCAAAGATGGGAAATCGCTTCGTATGTTCCGCATCATGAACTGGAAAACAACGTTCCTTGACATTTTACAATGTTCATGTCGAGCTCTGGCATTGAAAACAGACGGTCCATAACGGCTGCAGTGTTTGGTGGCGCTGCGTCAGGGACACATCCAGGGGACACTCGAGACATAGATACTGGAGACAGGAGCACGCAATATTCCTCACCCGATTCTTGTAAGAGTGAAACGTTTGAGGAAGTCGTAATTTTTTCGTGTCAGCAGTTAAAAATATCAATAAATTGCCGAGCGTGCACACGTTACCGCGGACCTTGCGACGACTGCCCGGCAGTTAAAAAAAACAAGAAAAGTCCGGGCGCTCGCTTGTGCGTGCCTCGCAGCGACCGCCCAACGTCGTCGTACCATGATGGCACAACGCATTACCGCCTCTCTCGCCGGAGATACCCTCCTGCCCACCCTGAGCTAACTAACCATCAGGAGCGCTTATGGAGATTCCTGCAGACGCACTCCTTGGCCTGCCGAGCACTACTGCATCGCATTCACCCCTCGCAATTCCCCTCGCCCAACTGTCCACTCTGTGGGGACCCAGCCACGCTAGTCCACTCTATGTGGGCCTGTCCTCAAGACCCCTTTCCCTTCATAATTAATGAAGAGCAGTGGGAGGGAGCGCTTGGGCAGCTCGGACCCAGAGGTCCAGATACTTCTGGTCACCCGCGCTGACAACGTCGCCGCCGGCCTCAAACCGACGGCCACACCGCTCCCATTAACCCGCTTAAGCCTTAATAAAGTGATTTCTCTCTCTCTCTCTCTCTCTCTCTCTCTCTCTCTCGTCGGCGGACGTTTTCAAGCTACCATATTCACTTGGGAAATTGGCCAAGATTGAAAAAAACTCCAGCGTTCGCCGGTAACATGGCAACACTTGCTCGAAACGAGGAAGACAGGTCATAGCGTACGGCCATCCAAGGTAATCTCCAATGATTATCACTTCCAAATGACTGAAGGGTGCGCGGCTGAAATCGGCCGCAACCATGGACTGAAACCGTCGTGGTGGTTCATCACACCTTTGCTACTTTTCAAGTCTTATGCGTTAGTGTGAGCTTCCTTCATTTTTGAGGAAATACCCTTGTGGCAATTTGGGGTCTGACAGCGCCTTGAATGGATACAGTTGCTGGTTGTCGTTGCGATTGCTTTTTATAACTCTTCATATCCTAGTAAAGGCCGGTGGACTTAAATTGTTCCGGAAAAATCACGCTACCGTTGCCGGCTTGACTTTTCTACGCACCTTCCCACGTGTCTTTTAACATTACGAGCCTGCCGCCAGTCCTCTAAATCTTAAGGGTGCCGCGTCTTATGCTCAGCACGTCTACGAATGCCACGTAGCTTTTCATTTACTGGATCGTCCTTGATGTCTAGGCTTTTCCTCACGAAGCTGGATGACTTTTTCAGAAAATTAACCATTGTTGGTATTACGTCATTGTCCTGAGTTGCTGCTTTATCCCCACGTTGTCTCCGTTTGGGCTTTTATTCGCAGGCAGACAGGTTTCATTTTCTGTTGTCTGAGTTTGACTTGCAGGCAGTTTGGCTTTGATCGACTATCGTCGTCGTAAGACTGAGGGGATTTGAATTTCCTGCGACGTATTTATTCACTATCGCAGGAATATTACTGGCGCTTCTTCCAAGGTGAGGCTAATTCAATATTGCTTATTGCCTTCGTTGAATTGAAGAAAATACCAACGAAACCAGCCCAGTGTTCCTCACGACCACCGTACTTCAGATTGTGGAAATACTATGCCCCTGACAATGTGGCATAAATGAAAAACTCCTAACTATTAGTAGGCCCTTATTTCTAAGGGGCATACGTTGACACAAAGGAGGGAATAAAGAAGCAAGGAAAACGTTTGTTGAGCCCAAATAAAAAGAAATAGAACAAAAATAAACAAACCTTACACGAGGAAACAACGGAGCGCAAGAGGAGGGCGGGATCACTAAAACACCGGGTTTCGGTCAGCAGCGCCAGAGACGCTGCCAGCTTCTCACTTAACACCTTAACTTGCCGCAGTTTCTGGCGGTGGGTTCGAGCGTTTGAGGTCGCTGTGTACTGTGTGAGAAATAAAACTTTAATTAAAATAATAGGTAGTATGGCGGTGAAGGGGTCGGGAGTTCGAATAAAACTAGGAAATAAAATTATCAAATCATCATCATCAACACCATCATCATTATGGAGCCTAAGGAGAAACAAAGAGCGCAAGACCATGCACGTGACCAGAGGCATCCGTACCGCTCGAAGTCACAATGAAAAATAAACTCTTCTTGACCAATCCCCCTAAGTAGGTATGCGCCGTCTTTTGGGCTACCACGACCACCAGTGAACCCGCCGATGTTCGTGCCTAACAACCAAGCCAACTCCGGCTGCACCGCCACATAGTGTTCGGCTTCAATTACGACTGCATGCTTGTGAGTCCGGTGCGTGCCTGTGTAACGCGATGGGACTCGAGTGAAGCGCGGCAGATCGTCCGTGTAACCCCGGCGGTGGGCCTAATGGGTGGCGCATTGCGTTTCGTTTTTGTTTTAAGTGGCACTTTATGGGCTCGCCTTGTCGTCCTACCTCGCTAATCGTCGATGTGACTGCCGGCATCAGGCGACGAAAACCACACGGTTTGAATGGTCATACCCGTTCGAACCTCGTGAACCGCTCCACGGAGGAGTCGTCCAGGTTAGGCCTTGTTCGACACGCGGAACTTGAACGAGTGTTGGGAGAAGGGGGCGGTGCCAACGGCATGGAAAGGAGCAAAGATTCGTCTCCTTCCAAAACCAGGCAATACAACTAGAACGGATAACCTTCGCCCCACCTCCCTCCCTTCGTGCATCGGAAAGCTTATGGAACACGCCGTTCTTAACCAAGTACAAAGGTTTCTTGAAACGACGGACCAAATGCCTCACTCGATATTCGGGTTCCGCCCGCACCTCTCAGCTCAGGAGGTACTACTGCAGCTCGAGAAAGCCAGTCGTAACGCACCTAACTCAAAGCGATCCTGGCTTTATACTTCAAGGGTGCGTTCGACAATGTAACACACGAAGCAATCCTCACAAATCTTGGGCACCTGGGTTTCGGGCAAACGACGTACTCCTTAATCGAGAATTTTCGGGCCGATAGAACTGCGATCATTAACATTGGCGACATCCAGTCTTCCTCCATACAGTGTGGCAGTCGTGGTGCACCACAAGGGGCATGCAGTGCTATCACCTCTACTTTTCAACATACTCATGATAGGCCTTCCCCGACAATTAGAGAAAATTCACAACATTAAGCATGCCTTGTATGCGGACGACATAACGATTTGGATTGCCAAACGTTCTCCCGGAGTTATGCAAGACAGCCCACAACAAGCAGCGGACGTCGTCCGCACCTACGCCAGCCGATGCAGTTTAACTTGGGCTCCGCAGAAGTCAGAACTCATAATAGTACAAAAATGCCGCTGGGACCATTCAGACACCATCAAAATGTGGCTCGAGGCATACTCATAAAACCGACATCCTCAATCAAGATATTAGGGATAAGCCAGGAAAACTGTAAAAACACCCTGCTTCTCAACAGGGTTCACGAAAACACGGCTCAAGTTGTTCGGATGCTGCGTAGGATAGCGAACCGAAGCCATGGACTAA
The DNA here is from genome assembly GCF_048455015.1 of Haemaphysalis longicornis. Lineage (NCBI taxonomy): Eukaryota > Metazoa > Arthropoda > Arachnida > Ixodida > Ixodidae > Haemaphysalis > Haemaphysalis longicornis. Next base: position 33,712,851 of record NW_027526295.1, on the reverse strand, counting down.
AAGAAAACGGCATGGTCCGTCTTTTGCAGGAATTCGTTGTCGCCAGAATTGTTTACATGGCTCCTTATGTGGTTTTGGGGGCATCGGAGCGCGAAAAGCTAGACTTCCTAAAAAGGCCTACAAACAAGCCCTCGCACTTCCTGCGAGCACCTGCACAACGACATCGAAGAGCTCATAGAGGCCCACCTTATAGCGCAGAAAGTAAGACTCGGAGCAAGCCCAAAGGGTAGGGAAATGCTAGCTAAGCTTGGTTACACGGCGCCGCACATCACGGAAAATGCAGCGTACATCCCAACTGAACTTAGAACAATAATGCTTGTCCGTCTAATACCCCGGAACATGTCCCCTTAACATCACGAGGGAAGACGCATAGCAAGAGCTAATGCGCTAGAAAAACAGTACGGAGGACAAGTCCACGCCGTCTACACAGACGCGACGGAATACGCGAGGTACGGCGTAAGATCGGCGGCGGTTACCTCCACAACCGAACTCCTTTCCAGTCCGACGTTTCCGTCGTCTAACACCCAGCAGGCTGAAGAGACGGCTATTGCCCTTGCCCTTTCCTAGACAATAGCCAAAGTAATTATTACGGACAGTCAAGCCACCTTCCCAGCATACCAAGCAGGCAGGATTTCAAGACAAGCGCTTCGGGTTCTCCTTCAACGACCGCCACAGAAGCACGTCAGAATCAAATAGGCCCCGGCCCACTCTGCTCTTCGTGGCAAGCAGACGGCCCACGTCCTGGACCGAGAACTCGCCCACCGGGCACCGCAAGAAGAGTCGAAGCGAACCTGGCAACCGCTTTTCACATACGCCGACATCACCCAACATTACCGACTAACTAGGCAACTCTGTCCACCAGTCCCCGATTAGGCCACGAAATAACAGGAAGTCATCCTGAGACAACTGCAAACTAATACGTACCCACACCTAACAAGACTACACGCCATCAATCCTACTCTGTATGATTCTCTATGTACATTTTGTCAAGCCCCAGGCACACTCTACCATATTGTCTGGAATTCCAACTAAACCCAGGCCTTCCCCCATCCCCAACCCCTCACGCGAGCAGTGGGAGAGTACGCTGACCGGCTCCTGATCTGAAACGCAGCTTTTGCTAGCGGAAAGGGCGAAGACAGCCGGTCTCACCACAAGAGTGTTCGACTAAAGACCCCGGCCACAAATATGCTCACTTCAACTGTTATACAACGACGACGACGACGGAGAGCTTTGTTCGCATTCTCCAGCTACTCGTAATTTTCGTCTAAACGAGCTTCAATCCCCTGCTGCATCACTCCTGCTCGTTCCTAACGCCACTACAATCCTCCTGGCACCGATACGTAACAACGACAAGCCTAAGGATGACCCCGCGGGGTCGTCCGCAAGCTCGGGTACCTACCCTCGGCCGCTAAGCCTAGACCAGCAGCATCTGATCTGCTTGCGACCAAGACACGGCCCTGCCATGTCGGACGTGTTAGAGCAGCGACCATCGACTGCAACATCGGAGCTACCAGGCGCATCTGCTGCTGCTGACGCTGCAGCTGGCACCACTGATGACTTTCCGCCACTAATGGAGGTAACGGCCGACCCGTCATCGAAGCGATCTGCAGACGAGCCACATACTGATGTTCCAGAGGGAGGGCCTGCGCCACCTGCTGCGAAACTGGCTGGTCCCGCTGGTGACACACAGCAATCTGCTTTAACTCCAGCTCTCGCGAAAGCTCCTGCAACGCCCACTACATTGCGGAGCTCTTTGCCACAGGCCAGGTACAAAGTTGCCATCAAACCTCGGCAGCGTTTTAACATCCTGAATCTTCCCACGAAGACTTTGCAGAAAGTGCTTGATGGCTGCCTTGGGACCACTGGATTCACTGGATACGCTTATCACCGAGCTATGAACACTGTGTCCGTGTGGGTTGCGTCTCTGAACGCAGTGGCCCAGTTGTGCCCACTGCAGCACCTTGCGCTATCTGCCGACGCGATACTTACCGTTCAAGCGTACCTGGTGTCAGGCACTGACATCCGCCTCTATGTCATCTCAGGTGTGGATCCCGGGGAAGATCCGGACTACCTTCGTGACACCATAAGGTGCCACACGCATGAAGTGCTTCTCGTGCGCTATATGGGAGCCGGCCGCACCTGCCTCTTGACGCTACGGGGCTCGCTGGAACCTCCCAACCGGCTTTTTTACAATGGTTGTGTCCTCCGGCCCCGTCCTTTCCAAGCCAGTGTAGTGCACTGTTACCGTTGTTTTCGCCGTGGTAACATGAGCACTTCCTGTCCTTTCCCAACACCGGAATCCAATGAAGACGAAACGGCTTCCCCTACACAGCCAAAGTTTAAGTGTGGTCTCGTCGTTCTTATGACCATGATGTCACAGATAAATGCTGCTCCACCAAAAGCAAGGTAACGCGTGCGAGGTGCCGTGCATGGCGTGCTCGTGCCCAGCCAGACCAAATCTCACCGATCAACCATTTCGACTGTTTGGCGGAAGAAGATGACGACGCCATGGAGGATGAGGAAGCCACGGAGTCTCCCTCGGAGCCATCATATTGAGCGTTACCCGTGGTTTGCGCCGTCGTCGGCAAGTTGTTTCTGAGCCACCATTGTCTTCCGTTGAAGATGCGCTTGTGGCCCTAGACGAAAATCTGGCCTCGCTATATGGGGAAATTAACAAACTCACCAAGCGACGGTCTCAACTAACACCCCGCCAGCAGAACTTGCCTCAATCGTCTCAAGACCTGTTACACCTGCCTCGTCTTCTCTCCAAGCATCATCAGTAGGCCAGGTCTACGACTGCACTTCCCTCACCGCCAGCCTCTTCTGCCATGTCCCCAAACCCCTTCTCGAGTTTGTGGTGCACCAGCTTCACACATTGGTTTCTGTACTTGCAGCACAACTTAACTAACCAGTTCGCTACCATGCCTGAACCACGACAGTACATTGTACAGTGGAACTGTCGGGGTCTCTTTACAAATATTGGTGAGCTCCGTGAAAGGCTACGCCTTGGAAAGCTGCATGCCTGGGCTTTCTTACTTCAGGAGACGAACTCTCTCCCTCGCCCGCCTCAATTTACGGCATACGCGGAGCCGTCCATTCCTGATCGGCGGTGCAGCTCAACTTCTACTCCTCCAGGCAAGGCGGCCATTTGCGACCACCACCCAATTCTACTCGGCCTTATTCCGGAATCAACTGGTCGCCTTCGTCGCCGTTGCACAGTGGTGAACTGGCATACCTTCCGATCCACACTCAACGCTTCCCTCTCAGCGTCCATACCGGACCCCATCGACCTGCTTCGCCGTGTCCTCACGGAGGCCTCCCAGCATACGTGGGTGGAGGAGTCCCGCCCTAGACCTGAGCTCCGGCTCCTGCAGGTCTGGGCCAATCGTAGGCAAGCCGAAGTAATTGCCAACCGGGACCCTTCGTCGATCCCTGCCAGGCACCAGTTTCAGCGCCTTAACGCTTCTGACCGACGGCACGAGAAAAGACTGTCCAGACAGCGCTGGCTTGACTGGTGCGCCTCTCTCGGTCTATCATCTTCAACGGCGTCCGTCTGGCGTACGTTTCGCGCCATGGAATATGGGAGTCACCCGCCGTAATCAGCAGTCAGCGCTTGCCTTGCATCCAACAAGGATCAGGCCCAATTCGCTCCCGACGTTGCCCGGGCCTTGTTTCCAGCCTTTGATGCTGTGCCAGTGCCAAAGCCGGTTCCGTTCCCCCTGCCAAACAGTGTGGGCTTACAACCAACTTGCGAAGCCATTTTGGGAATAAAGTCACCGTTTACAATGGCTGAATTATTTGCTGCAATCGATCAAGCTAAACTACGTACTGTTGCGGGTCCCGACGGCATTACTTACGAGGTGTTCAAAAATATTCACGGCCCAGTTCTCACGATGCTTCCGTACTCCTTATATCAGGTTTGGCTCTTTGGTAAACTCCCTGAATCGTGGCTTCGGGTGGATATTGTCCCCATCCCAAAGCGCGGGAAATCACCACATGAACTTCGTAACTTGCCCCCAATCGCCTTGACATCTACGCTGTGCAAGCTGTTAGAGCGGATGCTTGCCACGCGTCTTCAGTGGTGGCTTGATACTTTTCAGTGGTATCACCCTGCGCAAATCGGATTCAGGCCTCATTTTGTTACTGAGGATGGCTTGGAATACCTGTCATCTATGGTTTTGGTGGGACGCCGTGCTCACCGTGTGAAGACTGTGCTAGCCATGGACATATGCAAGGCGTATGACAATGTTAGCCTAGCTGCCATCTTAGAGGTACTAAGTTGTCTCCGCCTCCCAGACAAAGTCTGTCTTTGTCCGGCGCTTTCTACAACACCGCTCTTTCTCCGTACGCATCAAGGGTGGAAGTTTCGGTTCCTTTACACCAGTGCGCGGTGTGCCGCATGGGTCTGTTCTGTCTTCGCTACTCTTTAACATGGTCTTATTGCCGCTAGCCTGGAACCTGGCCACTATTCAAGAACTGTATTTTCTCATGTACGCGGATGACATCACTGTATGGACAGTCGATCCAGACCTGCTAAGACAAGCCGAGTGCCTCCAGCAAGCGTTAACAGACTGCCAGAAATGGTGCGAGTATGTCGGCCTCACCCTCTCTCAAGAAAAGACTGCTGCACTTACAGTCGCCAAACCTTGGGGCCGTCGCTCCCCTGCAGTACCGCTGATAGTTCTACAACTAAACGGTACCGCCATTCCCATTGTTGGACAGCTTCGGGTTCTGGGCTTAGAGATATCGGCCTCAAGGTCGGCAGCTCAGTGGATACGATCTGCTTGACAGAAAGCCGGACAACTGCTCCACCTTGTTCGCCGCATCTCCCAAAAGTCTAACGGGGCTTGCTGGACGATGGACCGTCTCCTGTGCGTTCTGTACTACAGCCAAGGCTTGTGTACCAGGCACAGTTCCAGCACATGACGCAAGGGGACTGGGACCGGCTGGAGGCTAATAACAAGGCCGCCATACGCAGTATTACTGGACTCCCCCGCCTAACACCGATTCCACAGCTCCAAGCAGAAGACTAGCTAAACACGCTTGATAAACGCATTCATCAGCGTCGTTCCGCACGCCTGCTAAAACGTGGACTGGTTCCAGAGGCATCAGCTCTCGCCGCATACCGCCGAATACGATGCCAGCCTTTCCCGCCCTCAAGGCCGCCCTGGCTGTTCCATCAGGTGACGGACAACAAGCCTCTGACAGCCCGTACCTCGGCCCTTCACCAACCTCCAGATGCCGTCCTTCATGTCCCTGACTGGGCGCCTAAGACGCAACCGCTGGTGTCCAGGCTTTTGTGGATGCCGGGGCATACGACTGCTTCGTCATCACGGCCTTGACGTGTCCCCGCTACCCTGCCCTAAATCAAAGCTGCGCGTACGAGTCACTCCGCGCATTCCCAAGCCTGCTAGCAGAACTTACTGCCATTAGGGATGGCCTGCAGGCGCTTGCATCCACTTTGACTACTGGGGACAAGCTGGAACATTACGCAGACTCAACGGCAGCGATTCAGGATTTGCGTCGCGTTGCGGGTTGTACAAGCTTCGCCGCACGCATTCACGAGGTTATGGACACTTATCCATGCCCTGTCCGTGTTTCCTGGATTCGCCGGGACACGCTTCCTGCCAACACTGTGGCAGATCGCGCGTGCCACCGAAGAGACCTCCCACGGTTACTACCACTACTTCGAGTATCTACCCTAGAAAAACTGCTGTGGAAAAAGAGAACCTCCGCCGCGCCACGCGTGCTTTACTTCCACCGCGTGGAACTGACCTCCCCAGTGGGCTCGCTCGCGGGGAGGAGGTTTTGCAGCGGAGGCTTAGAGTTGGGGTTGCGTTATCCCCAGCAGTTACGCACGCTTGGCCTGCCAATACCACGCCCCGTTTGCGGACACCTGCCCCTTCTGTGTGACTCCTGCGCCAGAAGCTGACGTTGAACACCTGTTGTGGACTTTTTCAGGTCTTAGAAACGCAAGAATACAACACCTCCGAGGCACAGGGCTCCATCCTGGGAGACCCCCCGATCTTAAGCGTTGGATATGGGGACCCCAGTACCGGTTTCTTCTTGGCTTTCTGCGTGTAACTGGTCCAATGTTGTAGCTATAAACCTCCCTGTTATGCCGTAGGGCAATCTATTGCATTAAAAAAACTGTGCATAAAGTTTCTCTCTCTCTCCCTCTCACGTGAACCGCTGAGACTTGGCATGCACCTCCCCGTTGTTTAGCGCAAAGAAAAGTGCAGGTACATTTCAGGCAAAATTTGTGTATATAACCGGCAACTCCCGCGTTCATTTAGTTAGGAACGCTCGTTTGGTTACTTTTTACGATACTAAGCGAAAGACGCGGCATCGCAAGCAAAAAATGCCGCGCTCAAAATGACGCAGAAAGGCTCCAGCCACGCAAGAAAAAAATGGCGCGTTCGAAATGCCGCAAAATGGCTCCAGCCGGTCACGAATGAAATTATGCGTTCAAAATGACGCAAAACAGCTCCGCCATACGATTAAAGAAAGTACAAAAAGAACAGAACTACCGCTGGAGCATTTGCAGGCAGGGTGCCCGCGATAACTGCGAAGGCGTGAAATTTGAAATGCATTGGGTGGCAGCAGTGAGTGGGTAACGCTGCCGCAGCCCATTATGATGAATACCTGCCCTGCACTTCTGAAAGCTTTCACATTGAGTGGAACGGTTTAATTTTTTGTAGCGTGAGCTACACTGGCCGAGGTTGAGCAGTTTCGCGTGACTCCTGGTGAGCCGTGCTGCGCAAGCGCGGCACGCGGCGGCCCGGTTCACTTGATGATCATGCGAGGGGTGGCTGGGTGTGGAACCGATGGCTCGCGCGTCGCAGCAACACCGTGCGGCGCAAGCGTGGCACGTGGCGGACCGGTCCACTTGATGATCATGCGAAGGTTGGCCGGGGGTGTCCGGGTGTGGAACCGATGGCTCCAGCGTCGCAGCTACAACGGCGTGCGCCTGTGAAACCACACCCAACGCGTCCAGCGTCTTCGCCGACCTCAGTTCCGCACGTGGAGGCCCGGTCCACTGGAGGATCATGCGAGGAGTAGCCGGGAGTGCAACGGATAGCCCATGTGTCGCACACACAAAACACAAGTCAGCCTGAATGGGAGTTTCTTGGCTGAAATACGTCTTTTAAACTCCTCATGGCAGGTGGCCTGGTCCCACGTGTGGTCGTATAATTGTGGAAAAACTTCCAGTTTACACCGGGGCCACGAGCCGTCGTAAATAGGTGCATTTACCACGATTGTACCTCTTCACATCAGGCAGTATCTAGCTTTGAATACTACGTTTGTCCTAATGGGAGTATTAAAAACTTCCACGCCTCTTCCTTCCCCTCGTTCACCCCTTCAAGAACCATTTACGCCTCCTTACAAAATGGCTGCCAGTTGGTGTCGTGTGAGCTCTAGCGTCCCCAAAAATTTATTTTCGGTATGCACTTGCGGCAGCACGAATGGATGTGAAGTTCTTCCCGACAACCCAAGCTCGTTGCGAACATTGTGGAACCAGCCTAGACCACCGTGCGACGCACTGCAACGTCGCCTCCAAGTTACCGACCTTCGAGCCGACGGAGTGCGCCAGCGAGCCGACGCGAGGACTAAATGCAGTGATCACTGAGAGTGGCTCGTTAAAAACAACGCGGTTGTTCCTCTGCGATATGGTTGAAGGTAAGATTTGCACATTTTTATTGTACCCAACATTTTTGGAGACTAGTGCCCCTTCAGTTTCAAATAAACTCAGGGTGTTTCCCGCGTCCCTGCACGGGCGTTCTCCGCCACTGGAGGTGAGCGTTGTGCTTGAGAGAAGGCGCCATTCCCATTACCTCATTGGGGAGGCCGAACGGTGTTAAAGCAAGCGTATTAGCGCGGGTCTGGAGCAGAACACTCACTCATTCACACTTGCGAGCAGAATGAAAAGTGTCTGCACTGTGAACGGCTGTTAGGTGTTTTTGTTAGCCTGTGTCTGTGGGCTACTGGCAGGAGAAGGTGAAGTTGGCCTGTCATACGTCGCAGGGCCGCTTTTCTTGAGACGTACGTGTGGTACCCGCCGCGCCTGCTACGAGGAGGGTGAGTGCCACGTGCCGCCGGCAATTAATTGCTTTCACTGGAAAGGGAGACGTTCGGGGCCCCGTGGGAGCTCTCCCTACGCTAGGCGCGTGTATCTATAACCAGCAAACGCCATTCGAGGGAGCATTCTGTAAAGTCGGCGGACGACTGCTTATTTTATTTATTTTTTTCTTGAAGGGGGGGTGGTGGCCGAATGCGTCACACCGACCGCATTCTTTTCTTAAAACTTTGGGTGAGGAGGGTAATAAGGGTAGTGCGGGTGGTAAAACCTGAAGCTCGGTCCCAGCAGAACACTACACGCGAGGAAAAGAGGGAAAGGAAGCATTTTGAGAAGTTGGTCGCCACAAGGGTCGTGCTCCCTTTCGAACAGCACTTTGTTTTGACCAATTTCGCGTAGCTTTAAATAACATTCAGATATTAGGAAAAGTTGGACACAAGAGTGACAAGTGCGGTGTCATTACAATGCCGTTTCTTAATTTTTTTTTCTGGTCAGATTTCCAGTATGCTTCTGTATTTGTTGCCGTAGATTTAAAGCGTTTTGCTATCCCTGTAATGCATGTGCTACTGAGGCTTCCTGAGGAACCTGCCATGATGCGCGGCAACGTCAGCGTTTGGGAGGCAAGTGCAACCAAACAGCGCACCAACTACATGCTGACGACATGTTGACCTGAAGTAACTCAAACTTACCTACCATGCAAAATCTCTCCTTCAAAAAGTTTCGTTTCGAATCCACATCATTATCAAGACACGTGCGTACTAACAGCCTTATATCATCCGATCCCTCTACTATGCTTACCTTCAAAGCCACCTGTCATATTGCTTCCCATGTTGAGGAAACACCTACACAACACATCTTGATCAACTCCAATGCCTTCAAAACCAAGCCGTCAGACTAATGACATTTAGTTTATTGATTTCTCATTCCAAACCTATTTATCATGTCTTAAACATCCTTCCCCTTCATCAGTTATTCAGCCTTAAACTATTAGTAATTATTTACAGACTCATTCATGGTGAAGCACACATAGATGGAGTCACTAGTGATCACCTTGCCAATACTAATTGCACTAGATTTTCAATGCACAATAACCTCTTACCTAACGTGAGAACTAATTATGGGAAGTTCACTACTACATTGGCTGGCATATCAAGCTGGAATTCGTTGCCCTATGACATTACAATATCTCCTAGTCAACACATATTCCGTCACAGTGCTAAAACCTATTTGGTTCAATGTTTAAACGATCTACGTGCCTAAGACTTCATTTGACTTGATCTTGTTCTTTATCCGTAGCACCGTGTAATATTCGTTTTTTTTTCTTCTTTGCTGGGCAGTCTGGCACCATATTTTGAATTTTGAAACCCACTTGTATATTCTATAATATATATATATATATATATATATATATATATATATATATATATTGTCACGAGGTGACAAAGAAGGGCTGTGTGGGGGGCGTGCAGCCTGGGCCAACGCTCGCCAACAGCTGCCCTGTAAATAATGTAAGTAGGTCATCTCGTACTGTAACTAGATTGTGTCGTCATCCTCCATGGTTCGCCTCATTCCTTCTGCCGCCACGTAACATTTTGGTGGAGCTGCTGGGTCTCAATCCCCATCGCGGTCTCAGCCTCGCCCGGTCTCGTGTCCCGAAGCCATTGCTACAAGCCTCTTGGATCCCGTCGGCCCGCCCCAGCCCCGGTGAGACATGAACATGACAATCCCCAGCCCCGTTTCCCCAGCCAATGATCCGCCGTGACCTTCCGACACGAGGTGACAATATTGTCACGAGGTGACAATATATATATACAGTAATACCTCGTTAACTCGAACTCGCATATCTCGAAAAATCGGCTAAGTCGAAATTTTTCGCGGCACCGAACATTTTCCTATACGTCCCATGTATATTTTTCCCTTTATCTCGAAGTATTTTTGGGTCGGATTGCGGATAACTCGAAATCTTGACGTGGAGTGGAACGAAAATTCTGCCGCTGGACCATTTCACAAGATTCACGCGACTTCACAGACTGTGAGGAACTTTGTCAAGAGGTCATCAAGCTTACAGGTAACGGTGCCGCCGAAAATGACGTGACTTTTCTGGAGTACGCGCTGTGTGAGCAGGATGTGGTGGTGACCGGTGAAATGACGGACGCCGAAATCGTTCAAACTGCCTCTAACGTAGGGGACGGCGGAGACGACGGCGATGACGAATTACCTCGAGAGGTGCCGACATCTTCTGAGACGAGAAATTTGCTGCGCTTGCTTCGAAATAAGGTCGAGTGCAGCGGCGGGGAAGATCGACTGATGCGATGCATCAAGCAGCTAGAGGACGTCTTCCTAGGCCCGAGTACGACCGCAAAGCAGACGAGTATTAGGCAGTTTTTCTCTGCCAAATAAAATGGCAGTGCGGCAAAGCCCAGCCGGTTAAAGTCTTTTGCATGTTATTTTTTTTTTCTCTTTTGAACCTGCACGAGAACAAAGATTAGAAACTGCCGCTCAAGAGCTGCTAAGTAGTAGGGATTTTTCTGAAGAGCGCTCATTTTTCATGGCGATTAGCGCAACTTTGCTTATCTCGAAAATATGTTTATCTCGAAATTTTCCCTGGTTTTTACGACTTCAAGTTAACGAGGTATTACTGTAGAGGTACTACTGTATCGAAAGGCGTGGGTTCGGTCCCCACTCTGGGCGCGTGTTTTTCTTTCTTTATTCCTTATATTTAAAAAATATCTTAGCTTCATTAACCGCAGAAAAAAATAGAGCCTAACCACACCCCTATGCCTCCTTTGGCTGTTAAACTGCCGACCTATGTTTCTGTATATATATATATATATATATATATATATATATATATATATATATATATATATATATATATATATATATATATATCTATATATATACATATATACATATATAATCATCACCAGCCTATCTACGCCCACTGCAGAGCAAAGGTCTCTCCTATTATACTCCAATAGTCCCGGCCCTGTGCCAACTGTGACCAATTTATCCCCGCAAATTTCTTGATCTCATCTGCCCATCTAACTTTCGGCCACCCCCTGCAACTATTGCCTTCTCTAGGGAACCACTCTGTTACCCTTTATGACCAACGATTATCTTTCCTTCGCAATACATCCCTGACCACGTCCATTTCTTCTTCTTAATCTCTACTAATATGTCCTTACATGCGTTTGTTCCCTGACCCACTCCGCTCTCTCCTTGTCCCGTAATGTTACACCTATCATTTTCCGCTCCATTACCCGCTGAGTCATTCCCAATTTAAGTTGAACCGTCTTAGTGAGCCTCCAAGTTTCCGTCTCGTAGGTGAGTTCCGGTGAGATGTAGCTGTCATACACTTTCTTCTTCAGCGAAAATGGTAGTCTGCTATTCTTATCTGAGAATGTCTGCCATATGCACTCCACCCCATTCTGATCCTTCTGATTATCTCTGCCTCATGGTTGGAATCCGGGGTCACAACTTGTCCATAGTAGATATATTTGCTGGCCACTTCCCCTACATCGCCCCCTTTCCGAAACTGCTGTGCTGTCCCGAGGTTATAGATCATTACTTTTGTTTTCTGCATATAATTTTCAGGCCCACGGTTTTACTCTGTTCGTCCAGTGCAGAAAGCATGGTTTGCGATTCGTCCCCCGAGTTACTTAGCAAGGCAACATCATCAGCAAATCTGAGGTTACTGAGGTATTCTCAATTAACCGTTACTTCCATCTGGTCCCAATCCAACGTCCTGAATACTTCTTGTAAACATGCTGTGAATAACATTGGAGAGATTGCGTCTCCTTGTCTGACGCCCTTCCTTGTAGGTATTTTACTGCTCTCCTTATGGAGGATGGAGGTAGCTGTGGACACATTGTGGATATCCTCTAGCATGCTCACCTAATGCTCATCTACACAGTGGTTCCGTAATGCCTGAATGACTGCTTGGGTTTCGACGGAGTCAAATGATTTCTCATAATCGATGAAGGCTATATATATAGGGGTTCAGTATACTCAGCGCACTTCTCAATCACCTGATTAATGGTGTTAATACGGTACATTGTTCAGTCACCTTTACGAAAACCTGCTTGTTTTTTAGGTTGACTGAAATCTAAGGTTGCAGAAGTTCTGTTAGCGATTACCTTGGTAAGTGCTTTGTAGACGACTGACAGGAAGCTGATCGACCTGTAATTTTTTCAACTCCTTCATGTCACCTTTCTTATAGATTAGGATGATGTTGGCGTTTTTCCAAGATTTCGGTACACTTGCGGTAATTAGGCGTTGCGTATACAGGTTTGCCAGTTTTCCAAATATAATTTCTCCACCATGCTTCAAGAGGTCTGCCGTTATATGATCCTCACCAGGTGCTTTGCCTCTTTTCATTTCTTTCAAAGCCTTCCTTACTTCTTCGGTCGCTACTGGTGGGGTGTCTATCTCCTCTGTCCACTTTCTCGTTCTGCATTATCCTGGATGTCCCGGCTACTGTACAGATCTCTATATAACTCCTCGACCACTCTGATCATTTTATCCCTATTTGTGATGACATTGCCTAGCTTACCTTCTAGTGCATGCATCTGATTTTCCCCCACGCCAAGAAGCCTCTTTACTGCTTGCAGGCTACCTCCTTTCTTTACAGCGTATTCGATCCTCCCCATATTATACTTCCGTATGTCAGCTGTCTTACGCTTATTGATTAACTTCGAAAGCTCCGCTAGTTCTACACTGTCAGCTGGGGTGGAGATTGTCATAGTTTGCCATTTCCTAATTAAATCTTTCGTCTCCTTTGAAGGTTTGGCACTATCCTGTCTAGCCATTGTGTCCCCGACTTCTACTGCACACTTCGTGATAATATGTGTAGGGTTGTCGCTGGCTTCCTGTACCGTAAGCTCGGCTTCCTCGGTAAGCGCTGAATATCGGTTCTGCAGCGCGATCCTGAATTCTACTTTACGTCTTACTGTTAGCTCATTAATCGGCTTCTTTCGTACTAGCTCCTTGCGGTCACTCCTCACATCTAGAATAATTGGAGATCTTACCATACGGTGGTCACTACACCTTACCCTTGCGAGCATTTTCACATCCTTTACGACGCCAGGGTTATCGCATAATATGAAGACTATTTCATTTTTATGGTCTCCATTCGGGCTCCTCCACGTCCACTTCCGACTCTCCCGTTTACAGAAGAAGGTATTTATTATGCGTAGGTTATTCTGTTCTGCAATCTCAACTAGTAAGTCCCCCCTGTTTTTTTATACAGCCCAGACCAAAGTCCCCAACTGGTTTGTCTCCTGCCTGATTCTTGCCTACTTTAGCATTAAAGTACCCCATAACTACGGTATACTTTGTGTTTACTTTAGCCATTGCCGATTCCACATCTTCATAGAAGCGTTCCACTGCCTGGTCGTCGTGGCTAGATGTGGGCGCAAAGCCCTCTACCACCTTGAGCTTGTACCTCTTATTGAGCCTAATTACAAGACATGCTGCCCTTTCGTTAATGCTATAGGATTCTTCAATGTTGCCAGCTACGGTTTTATTCAGTATACATCCCACTCATAGTTCGCTTCTGTCTAGAAGAACACTGTAACATAGTAGGAGTGCATATTTCAGCACCGTAAAGGCTTCCCCTGTCCTCCTAATCTCACTAAGCCCTATGACATCCCATTTAATGACCTTTAATTTCTCGAACAGCTCTCGGCTACCTTCGCTGGATAAGGTTCTCGTGTTAAACGTTTCCAGATCAAGATTCCAATGGAGGCCTGTCCGCGTCCAGGGATTTTTCGCACCCTCTACTTCGTCACAGCTCTGACCGCTACCGTGGTCAGTTGCTTCGCAGCCACTAGACACTGAGGGCCGTGGATTAATTGACGTATTCAAGGGAGGTTGTGGCCGTTACTACACCAGGGTGACCAATCCTGCTCTGGTGAGCGAATGCGTTGCCGGCAAAGGTCGCCGGGGTCAGGACGAACCTCAAGCCCCATTCTGCAATTACATCAATACACGGATTTATTTAATCCAGTGAGAATTGCCCGGCACCGGGATTCGAACTACGGTCCTTCTGCACGTGAGGCAGATGCTACGCCACCGCTGATGCTACCGTGAGGCGGATGCCACCTATACGCCACCGCTGCGTCCCACGCCACCGCTGCATTCCCTAGAAGTAGACCTGTGCGCCGGTCAGAAATCGCCGGTGGCGGCGCGCCGGTGTTTTCACCTCTAATAGCGACCTTACCCACCTCCGGCGGCGGCGTGTGAACGGCGGGTCAACCACTCTCGACATGTCGTAGGCACTCGAGTCACGGCCCGGGGGTTTAACAGAAGGTCCCCTTCACCCCGTGTAGTCTGAGTGGCGCTGGCTACCACCCCCAAGTACAAGAAGCAAAAAATACCTTAACATAAATACCCGAGAAACTGGTGGGGAAACAGCCCCGCCAGTAGCGCAGTGGTTATCGCACCAGACCGGTATTCTGGAGGTCGTGGGTTCGGATCCCACCCGGCGGGAATTTTTTTTCACCAATTTCTTTCTCACTCAAACAATTCTTCATTTGTTTCTATGACCCAGCACGACCTCCCCTTTGCTTTCCGAGGTTTTCTTGACTGCCAACCCTTATTTTCTGTCTTATTTTCACCGAGCCCCTAATGTCCCATTTTATATATATATATATATATATATATATATAAAGAGAGAGAGAGAGAGAGCGATTGTCACGAAGTCAAAGGCGGCGCAGTTGTTTTCAGAGAAAACGAGTTTATTGGAGCGACCTTGTGCTTCCTTAACAACTCAAAGAATACACAGGTGGCGAGACAGCAGTAAAGAAAGGGACGTGTGTCGGCGAGCGTCGGAGAGTGGAATGGAATTCCGCGGCGTCTGCTCTGCAGGCTTTTTATCTTCCGGCGCGTCTGTTTCTCGAACCGTCGATTTACATCTAGAACAAAGATTATTCTAGGCTGTTCACGTTAGTTCGGAACGCTCTCCCTATCAGAAGAGATAACACATTCGGCTTAGATAACTCATGTGGCATAGTTAGACATGCAGCACACAGATAGCACAGACCGGCACAGCCGGGCGGTAAAAGCAAAACATAAACAAACCCAATACATGGTTCGCGGCATTACCCCCCTCTAAGAGTGCATCGACCCCGTGCTAACATAAGCAACAGCCCGAACAAAGAAAAAATAAGAGTTCGTTGTCGCGCGTAGAAAGATTTTAAGCGAACCACATAGACGACTTCGAGTCGCCTGCGTCGTCGTGATGTGCCGGAATCACCATCGGGGATCACTTCGTAGGTAAGTTGACCAACACGTCGTAGAGTCTGGTAGGGTGCGAAATACCGTCGTAGAAGCTTCTCACTCAGTCTGCGTGGACGCATGGGAGTCCAAACTTACACACAATCCCCTGGGTGGTACTCCGCGTCTCGGCGTCGGAGGTTGCAGCGGCCGGCATCCACCAGCTGCTGGTCCGTAGTACGAACTCGAGCGAGCTGGCGGGCGTCCTCCGCACGCTGAAGGTGTTCTTGGATGTCAGCGTTTGGGTCGACGTCTTCTACGTGCGGAAGCATGCCGTCAAGCATCGTAGTCTGCCGAGTTTCGTAGACAAGCTCGAATGATGTCATCCGCGTAGTTTCTTGGATAGCCGTGTTGTACGCAAACGTGACATATGGGAGCACTTCGTCCCAGGTCCTATGTTCAACCTCGAAGTACATGGACTGCATAACCACAATCGTCTAGTTCAAACGTTCTGTTAGTCCGTTCGTTTGGGGGTGGTAGGCGGTCGTTCTTCGGCGATCCGTGTGGCTGTACTGTAACACTCCTTGCATCAGCTCCGCAGTAAATGCCGTACCGCGATCTGTGATTAGGACTTCCAGGGCTCCATGTCGCAGCACAACTTGGCTTATAAAGAACTTCGCCACTTCTTGTGCAGTACCCCTCGGAAGAGCAGCGGTCTCTGCGTAGCGCGTAATGTAGTCTGTCGCTACGACAATACACTTCTTCTCGGATTGTGACGTAGGGAACGGGCCTAAAAGGTCAATTCCAATCTGCTGGAAAGGCCTCGATGGGACGGCGATCGGTTGCAGAAGTCCGCAGGGTCTCGTCGGCGGCGTTTTTCGTCGGTCTTAATTAGAGATTTTAAGGAAACATACGACAGCGTCAGCTGCGAACCGATTGTTGGCGTCCTCGAGTGGAGTTAAACTTCCCAGTAATGTCTGCGCATTTCAACGCCTTTCTTCGGAACCGCACCTTGTATGTTTGCTTTTCCAGCAACGCTGGAGACCAATTCAACCCGTATCGTGGTGCTCCAGATGGCTCAATGCTGGCGCCAATTTGATTTAATATGGCATTGCTTCCCCTAGCTTGGCAGGTGGCGAGAATACCCGACGCAAAATTTGAAATGTACGCCGATGATATCACTGTGCGGTTTGTGCACCCTGACATCTCTATACAAGAAAGAGCGCTACAAACGACGTTAAACACGTCTAACCCTTGGTGCGCCAAGGTAGGACTTCAACACTAAAAAAACAGCATATATTTCAGTGGCCAATAACAAAAGCTGCCGCCGACTTCAGAACTGGCCTGTCCGGTTGCTTATTGATGAGCAACCACCACAGGGTTGGTTCTTCAGGTAAGTCTTCAGGTGCTCGGCCTAGACGTTCCCTCGTCAAAGTCTGCGTCTCCATGTGTGAAGGATGGAAAGGGGAGTGCTGCATGCACAATACATATAATACATCGAAAAGCATGATTGGTGGGTCACCAACCAGAATTTCTCGCCTCCTTTTGCAGTCTTTGCAGCCCCGAATCATGCACCAGGCCCGATTCAACTATCCCACAATAAGGGATTGGGATCGCCTGGAACCCATCAACCGAGATGCCATGCGGAATGTGACTGTTCTAGCTCGAATGACCCCGCTACCAACTCTACAGCCTAAGGCCCATATCAAACGATCGATTAGCTGGCACACCAACGCACGTCTGCCCGCACATGTGAGCTCTTAAACATCGCTGCAGCAGCACCGCTAGCCCGTTACATGGGGTTTGTTGTATCATATACTACCTTGAAGGAGTTGGGCAGTCCTCGATGGCAGCGAACACAGCTGACAAACAACCAACCAATTGGTCATCTCCGTCACCCAGTCCCTAGCAAGGCCACAGCCCAAGTCGCTGGTCGTCATTCTACAGGCACCGACACAGTCATTGCGTACATAGATGCCAGCGCTCAAAATGTCACGGTACACACCCCACTGGTTTGCTTCCAGACACCGGAGGTAGACAAAACCTGTTCATATACATCCAGTTCACTGCCACCCGTATAGTTTACTGAACTGGCCGCAATACATGATGGACTACCCTCAATACTACCTTTTGTCGAGGCGGGGCCGTACCCCCGACTAATCATTCAGACTGACTCTACGCAAGACATCCGTCACATTTCAGATGCCATCCATCACTTGACAAGAAGCACGGAGCTGCAGATACGAATGGAATGGGTGCCCCGTTTATGCGTGCCTCGCAGTTTGCAGGCAGACTCAGCTATCCGCCCGTGTACGGTAGTGTGACCACTACTGCATTCCGCCGAAGATGTGTGCGGGTATCTGAAACGACCAAACGGAACTCTCCGACCCACCACACGAGCTCTCATACCCCGAGTGCTCCCAACCTTCCTGGTGACTTAATTCGCCGAGAGGAGGTTCCGCAGCTGAGAAGACGCATTGTGTGGTTCTTATGCCGTCCGTGATTGCCTCCTGGCCATCGCAATACTGAGGCCTCTACGGATCCACCTGGCTATTTTGCGATCCCTCCATACAAGATGTGAACGTGCAGCACCTGCTGTGGACTGCCCGGACTGCATCAAGTTCGCTTGTGGTACCTTCAGTAATCGGTCTCCACCCTAGCCGCCCTCCTCACCTACAACGTTGGGCTCACGGATTTTGCCCACGAGAGCTGCTGAACTTCCCACACGACACTAACATGTTCGTGTTTATGTGAATGCATTCATGTACATTGCCATAGGGCAAACTTTCGAAATTGCAAAAGAATGGATGTACAGCGATGGCGACGGGCTGCGGATATGAGTCGGTATCACCGCGTCGTGCTGGCTTTCTGCTTCGGAAAGAGGCCCGTCCAGAAAGCATCAATAGCGTATCCTATGCTGTCCTTCACTTAAGAAATGAAACAGTACCAGACGAAAGAACAAAGGTTGCTACATTCGGGACGCGTGGCGGCTGGGCTTGTCTGCTCCTGCATTTTTCCGTTTCCGGTGTACACCGAGCAACTTGATCCACGTAATTATGACGTGATCTTCTACCCGAGACCAAACATCTGGCAGCCCGCTGGCTGCTAGAACACCCGTAATTCGAAGAGGCCTAGTGTGCTGACTCCAGTTTGGCATTTCATGGATACGATAAACCGAATATACAGGCCCCTTACAATAGCCTAGCCATGCTTTTTAAAGAACCCAACCTGTGTTTTGTCGTCTCGGCAACTTTACGCTCTTGGATCTACACTACAAAACTGGAGTGTTCAAAAATTGCCTCAAGGAAGGATCCCATTTATGTATTAGTTAAGACTTTTCTATGCTTGCCTGGGTCATAAGAAGTTGTGGAATTGTGCAAAGGCAAATAGGAGTCTGGGGATAATAATTAGTATGGCATAGGCTTCGAATAAAACATGTGGTGTGAAAGTGATGATGCCAAAAATGGCAGAGTTGTAAGCACGGACTCGACTGATTCTCAGTTGAAAAACATCCGAAAAGTGAGGCAACGGCCAAATGCCCGTGGTGCCCACAACAACGTATGAAACAGTAGCCTTGGAAAATGTGAACGCGAGAAGAATTCGAAATAAACCTGACGCTGTTGAATCGGCGCTTCTTACCATGAAACCAGGTGTTTTAGCAATAACCAAACCTGGCTGATGCACGCTGTCATAAGTTGCGTAATGACACTGCCCGAGTATGCTATTGTAGTACAAATAGAGCAACACGAGGCGAAGGCGTGACCATGCTTACTAACGAAAAAATGCATTTCGCTATTGATATCAGCCTGCGCTGCAGAAGCAATCGTTTGCAAACTGATATTCGATTGATGTACTGCTGTGGTAGAGTGTTTATCGAAGCCCCACTTCTGGGGCAGAAAGCTTGCCGCTCATTATGGCTACATCCAGAGCCATGTGGTTGCGGCAAAGGTTATCATGTTAAGCAATTCAAATCTCCAGGCAGTTTACTGAGAAACCCTGCAATTTCAATGCGCATTCTTCAAAGTACTCTCGTTGTAAGGTTGTCTTTTAACCTGACTCACGTTGTGAAGGAACCGACGCATGTGCAAGTGACGAAATCAAATACACTTGACCTTATTTTTTCAAGCAACCACTTCGCACCATATGACTTGCAAATAAAAGTAATGACCGGTATATCAGACCACATGCAAATTTTTATTGATTGGTTGTGGGCTTAACGCGCCGAAGCTACATAGGCGATCAGGGGCACTGTAGTCAAGGGCTCGGGATTAATTCTGACGAGCTGGGGATACTTTACGTGTGCCAAAATCTAGACAACACGGGCGTTTTCGCTTTTCGCCACCACCAGAAAAGCAGCCTCCGTGGCCGGGAATCGAACCCGCGTCCCTGGGTGCAGTAGCACAACGCCATAGCCACAAACAAATTGTGTGTACTTCCAACATTCAAAGAAGAAAAACTGATTAGGTATTTCGATCATACTTGCTGATTTCAATAACGGTGACGATACAACTATAATTGATCATCTTTCCTAGCAGTTGGAGTCGTTCGTAAATTTTGAACATTTGAACAATTGGGATCATGAAAAAAATTCGGCCGCCTTCCCAACTGAGATGCGAAGACTGAGGAAACAGCAAAGCTGGCGGTCTTGACTAGCTTTAACTTGGCTTTTCTTAGTCCCGACCCTCCCTAATCAAGCTTCCTTCATGAAAACTAATTTAAATCAAAGCCCACAATCCACCGTCAAGTCCAAAATCCAAATTGCCTAAGTCCGAAGCCAAAGTCCAAAGCCCACGCCCACGCTACGAACCCAGAGGAGATGCTGAGCGCCCCGAATGTATTGATAGCGCAATTAGGCAGACTCCGGTTTAATAACGGTAGGAACCGAGTTGGCATTACGACCATTGGAAGCGTTTCTATCCCTTCTTTTTATATTGTGTATAGCGACCGTTCACTGCTCCGAGGGCTCGACGAATAAGTACACCTTGCGCCTCGCCGCCGAAGCTTGAGCTAACTTTTGGTCGGTGAGAGCCAGACGGCGGGCGCGCGTTCATATATTCGGCACCTCTCGACTGTTTGCTTTTGCGATTCTGCGATTGTTTTTGAACGGTGTCTCCTGCATAAAAACTGTTCTGGCAAATAGTTTTCCTATGCCTCAAGTGTTTCTCTGCAATTTCCGGACAATTGCGGGGCTGAACTACTACTGTCGGTCTCGCGTGCCCGAGGAGTTACTGAGATTGTACGTTCCCGCGCACGTGTACGCCGTGAAAAAAATTGACGCGACAGACATCGTTGCGAAGTCCCATTATCAGCAAGGGAAGCTTATTTACAGCGCCAATTCAGACCAGTGACCCCAGCATATACAACGGCACTCCCCGACAGAAGCGTGTTTGTGTTGTTTCCTGTGTTCGCGCAACCACACTACAGTTACTTTTTCGGGTGCCCTTCTTCAGCTCAGTTGGTGTTGTCACTAATTAACAACGGTTTCCAAACGTTATTAGCTGATGTCAAAGTAAACGCAGTTCCACAAAGTTGAAAATCTGCTGCGGAGCGGCGATTTTCTTTACGAAGATTCCGTTTAGTTTCGGTTTCTTGCTTGTGAGTAATGTTACAGTCGTCTTAGCTGCTAATTGTTATACAGTTTGTTCAGGCCGTTCAAAATTTTCCAAAAAAGTATTTCTTCCTCCTCCCTATCCTCTGCTTCAACAAGTAACCTCAACTTTCAGAGTACGCAAAACGCATTAAAGAAGTCAGCGCGAGTGAATGAAACGCTGCCTTTGATAGCTTGCCACGCCCTCGCTTGGAATGCGTGGCCGAACTCTGCAACACTTGTTTTTGAAAGGTGTCTCGTGCTTCAAAACTGTTCCGACAAATGGCTTCCCCATGTCTCAAGTGCTTCTGTGCGATTTCCGGACGATTACGGGGGCTGAACTACTACTGTCGGCTTCGCGTGCGCGAGAAGTTACAGAGATTGTGCATTTCCGGGCGCGTGTACGCCTTGAAAGAAATTGACCGGACAGACATCGTTGCGAAGTCCCATTATCAGCAAGGGAAGGCTATTCCCAGCGCCAATACAGGTCAGTATTAATTTTTTCTTGTATCACAGCCTAATAAAGTGATCACAGCGTATACAACGCCGCTCCACGACGGAAGCGTGTTTGTGTTGTTTCCTCTGTTCGCGCAATCACACTACAGTTAATTTTTCGGTTGCCCTTCTTCAGGTCGGTTGGTGTTGTCACTATTTCACAACGGATTCCAAATGTTATTAGCTGATTAAAGTGTAAACGCAGTTCCACAGAGCTGGAAATCTGCTGCGGAGCTGTGGTTGTCTTTAAGAAGATTCCGTTCAGTTTCGGCTTCTATCTTGTGAGCAATGTTAGTCGTCTCAGAGGCTAATTGTGATACAGTTTGTTCAGGCCGTTCAGAATTCTACAAAAAAGTATTGCCTCCTCCTCCCGATCTTCTACTTCAACAATAGTAACCTCAACTTTCAGAGTACGCGAAATGCATTAGAGAAGTCACCGCGAGTAAGTCAGCGCGAGTCACCGCGAGCTTGCCACGCTCTCGCTTGTAATGCGTGGCCGAACTGCGTACACTTCGGGGAACAAAGTAGGGCAATAAGCGGAATGTGTATTGACCGTATTGACATTGCTTTTGCCGTCACGTGCGAAGTGGCGTGAACGTATTCTTGCGCCTCCTTTTGGCATCCATTCAGTGCCGTGAATGTCGCTAAAAAAGGTTACAGCTGATAACATAATAGTGGCGGAAGCCGTAATACCTCGTGTTATGCAAATAGCTACGACGGCATGCGATTGCGATCTGTATGGCATGCGATCTGTATGGAACACTGAAAGCAAACGTTTTAGTTTTACGGCCCTGCGTGTCTGCGCGGCGCATAAACAGTCACCGCCCTTAAGTTTACTCCTTCCACTGATAAACATTGACCACATCATTCCGCGGGGGGAAACCATGGGGTGGTGCTACGCATCTGGGAGGAGCTTGTTACGGTTGCGTCGACCATCGCGGTGGCAGACCTGTTAGTCTCCATTCAAATCATCGGTGGTCATCGGATGTCATCGGAACGGCGGCGGTGGAGCGACTGAGCGGAGCGGCGCAGTTATCGCGTTTATATGTACCGCGCGTTAACGGTGAGTGGAATGAGAGAGAGTAGTGCATGCGCATGTGTTAACCGAGCGCTAACGCGCGCTGACGCACAGCTGGCATGGCGAGGGGAGCGAGCGCTAATGCAAGATGGCGCTGAGGTGAGAGCGGCGTTACCGCCCAGCTGGCGTGGCGAGGAGAATGGGGGAGAGGCGTGCGGACAATGGATGGATGGAGGGACAACGCGAGTCAAAGAGATGCGTCGCATCTAAGATGTCATGACTTTCTTACTGGTGAAATCTATTTCTTGCGACGCTGATTCTCAACGGCTGCCCGAGAAACCTGTACAGAACGATGGCAGGCTGCCTTTCGCGATTGTGGCAGTCGTTCACGCAGCAGTAGCGGCGCTGCCACTAATTCTTTCCTGACGCATTTTAACCCTTCTGGACCCAGCAACTTGCAATTATAACTGTTTCTTAAAAACACTTCCGCCACGCAACGTCGACCCGCACGCAGCGCGCGTGTTTTTACTTGCGCTGAACGGTCGTTCGCAACATCCACCGACCCAAAGTTGCTAAGCGGCGGTGAGAGGTGGCGGTGCGGTCGCAAGCAGACTTCAGTGTCCGGTGCCTATAATGCGGTCTTTTAAAGGTTTCCGTCGTGAATTATTTGGGCTGTTGGGTTATTGTTTTCATGTTGTTTTATTCTGCCCTACGCCAGCGCTAGCATCGAGGCACCCGGCCTGGAGCAGTGGAACGAGGTAAATTTAAATCGATCTGAGCAAACCTTTAGCGTGAATCCTGGGATGAACCAGACGGGAGAGTAACAGCATGAGAGGTAAGCGGGAAAGAGAACGGAGGCATGTCACGATTTGGCCCGCATTCGTGAAGGTGGGAGGGTCGGGGTACCCTCCAGCCGAGTGACGACACGCAGCGTGCTGGTGGTGACGGTGACTGACCGCGAGCTGCTCTGCTCGGGGGTGTTTATTCTCCGGCCTCCCACAATGTTGCCCACTGAGCCTGGTGGGGCCACTGAACTTAGCGGCCAACTTAGCGGCCACTGAACTTAGCGGTTGGGGAGCGCCACACACTCGTCACACCCCTCACCTCCAAGTTTGTTTGTCCCACACAAACACGAAACACCTGTCACCCCGGCGAGTAACGGTTCGGCGGTCTCCGCTGTCTTTCACTCCGCCTGAGCGCAGGTGTCGATGCAGGTGTGGCAGCATCGGGTGCCGCCTGCGTCGCTCTTGCACCGCCCGTCATCCTTGCTGGTGTCACCAGACTTGCAGGTGGCGCCACAGTTGTGCAAGTAGCACCAGCCCCTGACGCTGTGCTGGCAGTGGCCGGTGTAGTTGGCTCCCCTGCCTGCTGGCTTCCTGAAGGGGCGGCTGAGGTAGCCAGGCGAGGCCTCACATGGTCAGCGTGCCCGTGCCACGTGGTCCCGTCCGACATGCAAACGAGCAGTGACGACGCACCGGCAGGAGAGACCACGTGCCCGGCCGACCAGGGTGGGCCAGGCCGGAAGTTCCTGGCGAAGACCGGAGCCCCAGACTCCGGCAAGGACCCAGGACGGCAACCTCGGTCAGACACCAGCTTCTGCTTGAGCTGCTTCAGGAGCGCTGTGAACCGGAGGTCTGGGTGCAAAACGTCCAACAGTGTCTTCACCATCCGCCCCAACAGGAGCTCGCAGGGGGCACGGCCCGTTACGTCGTGGGGAGTGGTCCGGTACTGGAGCAGGACTCTAGCAACCTGCATCAGGAAATCCCCAGCCTTGCTCTTCTTGAGATTGTTATTGACTGTTTGCACCACCCGCTTGGCAGCACCATTCGACGCAGGGTGGTACGGCGGAACCATCATCCGACGGATTCCGTTCGTCGTCAGCCAGGCCAGGTACTCCTCACTGGTGAAAGCGGGAGCGTTGTCGCACACGATGACGACCGGCCACCCCTGGGCTGCGAAGACTTGCCGCAGCGCCGCAATGGTTGCTACTGGCGAGGGAGTGGTGACCGGCAGCACCTACCCACTCGGAGAAGGCGTCCACCAGCAGCAGGAAGTCATCATCATCATCATCATCATCATCATCACCAGCCTATCTACGCCCACTGCAGAGCAAAAGCCTATCCCATTAATCTCCAATTACCTCGTAAGTAGTGGCCCTTGGAAGCAGGAAGTAGTGGAAGCAGGAAGTAGTGGCCCTTGAAGGGCCACGCGAAATCCACGTGCAGGTGGGACCAGGGCCTCTTCGGGAACGGCCAGGAGGTGATCTCCACATGGCGGAAGGCTCGCTGGTTCTCCTGGCAGACTTGGCGGCTCTTCACCATGCGAGCATTGTCCACGTCCAGGCCAGGCCACCAAACATGGGACCGGGCCACCATCTTGGTCTTCTCCACGCCTGGATGACCCGCGTGCAGCAACTGCAGGACCCTGGACCACAGGCTCTGTGGAATCAGCACCATGGAAACCCACAGCAGGCGGCCCTGCTGCAGGCTCAGCTCGGCGGCCTTATGGCTGTACGTCCGCTAAGCCAACTCCTCCCCTCGGGACACCGCCTTAACCACCTGCGACAGGACAGGGTCCCGGCTGGTCGCCTGCGCAACTGCCGACCTAGACAGCACCTCCGGGTAAGCGTGCCCCAGCATGAACACATTGGCAGGTTCAGGAACAGCAGCAGGCACCTCCAGCAGGGGAAGTCGGCTCAGGGCATCAGCAGGTGCCACGTCCTTTCCCGGACGGTAGACCAGCCGGTAGTTGTAGGCCGAGAGACTCAGGGCCCAGCGCCCCGCTCGAGGCAATGCCTGCACTGGAACTGCCTTGTCATGCCCCAGCAGTCCCAGCAGCGGCTTGTGGTCCGTGACCGCCTCGATCGTTCGGCCCCACAGGTACTGGTGGAAGCGCTCGACCCCGATCATGAGGGCCACGCCTTCCTTGTCCAGTTGGCTGTACCGCTTCTCTGCCGCATGAAGCCGACGGGACGCAAACAATACAGGGTGTACCTTGCCATTCTTCTCCCGGTGGGCCAGGACAGCTCCCACGCCGTACGACGACGCATCCACAGTCAGGGCGACAGGCTTGGCCGGATCTAATTGCACCAGCACCGGAGCCTTGGTGACCAGCTCCTTGCTGCGCTTTAAGGCCAAGTCCTGGTCCTTCTTCCTCGCCCACTGCTGTCCATCTCGAAGCAGAAGATGCAGCGGCTGTGGATGCGACGACAGGTTCGGCAGGAAGCTCCTGTAGAAGTTGATGAGGCCCCGGTAGCTCTGCAGCTCTTTCTTGTTCTGGGGCTTCGGCACCTTGAGCACAGCCTCAACCTTGCGGGGTGCCGGGGACAGGCCTGCCTTGGAAATGACGTGGCCCAGGTACTCAACGCTGGGGGCCAAGAAAATGTACTTCTCCAGCTTGAGCTTCAGCCCGGCCTCCTGCAATCGTGCCAGGACGTTGCACAGGTTCTGCAGGTGGTCCTCGTCATCTGTACCGGTCACCAGGATGTCGTCCAAGTACCTCCGCCACGTGCCTCATGTCCCTGAACAGGTTGTCTATCGCCCTCTGGAAAATGAAAGGAGCTGAGGCCACGCCGAACGGTATGCGCGTGTACTGGAAGAGTACCAGCGTAGCCGATATTCTGATGTACTTCTGGGACGAATCCTGGTGCACCCCCTGCTGGTACGCATCTCTCAGGTCGAGTTTTGTGAACTTCTGTCCCCCAGACAGTGCCGATCAGAGATCTTCAATACGGGGCAGCGGGTACTTCTCGACCGTAGCGACAGGGTTGATGGTGACCTTGAAGTCCCCGCAAATCCTAACCCTGCCGTCTTGCTTCAGGACTGGCACGATGGGAGTGGCCCACTCTGACAATTTGACGGGCACCAAGATGCCGTCTCGCTGCTGTCGTTTCAGCTCCTGGGTTACCCCGTCTTTTAGGCCGAACGGCGGCGGGCGTGGTTTAAAAAACCGGGACCCAGCTCCCTCTGGCACATGAATGCTTGCCGCCGATCCGGTGAATGTGCCCACCCCGGGCTGGAACAGGGCCTTGAACTTGATCAGGAGGCTTAGGACGTCTTCCACTGCACGTACTGCTTCCTTGTACTCCGGCAGCTACACGCCAAACGCCTGGATCTAGTTCCGGCCCAGCAGCGTCGGTGACGACCCCTTGGTCAAATACAGGGGCAGGGTGGCCTCCCTGTCGCCAAGGCGAGCGCTGACCTGGGGTTCACCCTCGACATGGGCGAGCTGTCCGGAGTAGCTGCGCAGCATGACGCCCGACGCCTCGACGGACACGCGCGGAGAAGGTGCGTTTGAAAACTTTCCCGGCCATGACCGACACACTGGCCCCTGTGTCCAGCTTCATGGAAATGGGACGCCCGCAGACTACAACGGTCAGCATGTATGGTAGCACTGAGGGCTGCGCTGTGCCCACGTGCCACATGTCGAAAATCTGCGGGTCTTCGGCCACGAAGTGAAGCCTACCCGTTGCACCCGAAGCTGCTGCCGCACGCCCCCGCCGCCTACCCTTGCGCCGGCTCCCTTGGCGCGGAACATGTGCTCGACGCCGGCTGCTGCTTGCGTCCGTCCGCCGTTCCCCCTCGGCACGCCCAAGCAATGTGCCCAGTTCTCCTGCACACAAAGCACTCCGCTTCCGCGAACTGGCTTTGTAAGGGCGGGTGGTCACCACCGCAACGACTGCACCTGCCATGCCGTGTCGCCATCTTGTTCACCACCACTTCCGTCGACGGCGAGCCGGCCGCACGCGCTATCTCGCCTGCGACCTTGGCCGCAGCATGCATCGCGAGCGCTGCCTTCACGGCGTCGTCCAGCGAGGGGTCGGGAAGCTCCGGGAGACGCGTCTGCATGGCGGGGTCGTTGGTGCCGCAGACAAAACGGTCCCGGAGCAGCGAGTGGAGCTGGTCCCCGAAGCGCAGCCACTCGCCAACCCTCGCAGAGCTGCGACGAACTGCCCGAGATTCTCTCCGTCTCGGCGGCTTCGGTTGTTGAAGCGGAAGCGCTCCATTAACGTGGACGGAGCCGGGATGAAGTGCGAGCGTAGCGTCGCGAGCAGCTCACCCAGCGACTTGTCATGCGGCACGGCCGGCTTGAGGAGGTCGGGCAGGAGAGCGCAGACGTGGGTACCGCAGCTGGCCAGAAAAATGTCGCGCTGTTTTGCCTCGGGAGTGTCGTTCGCCCGGAAAAAGACGCCGACTTGTTCCTCGTAGACCGGCCAGGCGGACTCTTCACCCTCGAACGGCTCGAGCCTCCTGTACAGCGGCATGGCGTAATGGCGGCTGGCTTGGGGGGGGGGGCGGTGTGTCGGCGTTCCGGGTGGCGGCGCTCTCGGTCAGGCCATCCTCGTCGGCAGTGTCACGATTTGGCCAGCATTGGTGAACGTGGGAGGGTCGGGGTACCCTCCAGCCGAGTGACAACACGCAGCGTGCTGGTGGTGACAGGGACTGACCGCGAGCTGCTGTTATAGTGAACTAGACTACTTCGGTAGTGGAAAAAGCGGGCCCTTCTCCCCACACCACCCTTGAAGCCGAACATGTTAACCGCGGCGCGTGGCGCTGGTGTGCCCCACCCGAGGAGATCCCGACGCTGCGCGCGTTGCCGCTATGCTGCTGTTGAGGCATTCACGCTCGGTTTTCATGTATCTTAAGCCGTTGCACAAGATATTTTTGTTTGTGTAATTTCAAGAGCTGCCTAGCCGGCATTACGCTGATCTTTAAACGTTCTGGGTTCTTTCTTTCGTTTGTAATTTCGGGAGGGCATATGCTTGCGGCAGTCTCTTATTTCCGAAGGGCCATGGCCCATGCAGTATGAAAGGATAGGACAGTACCGTGTTGTGGCACTGTAGCCCTAATACATTTGTCTGATTGCTACAAGGATTTTATATTTGCGATTTGTTTTAGCCTGCTTTTATTAGTTGAATTCCTAACTGTTTCATACTATCTTACGTCCGCAATACGTGGGCAGCACTTTTTATGAACTTGTGCATTTGTAATATAGTAAATGTGTTATGTCAATGAATGGCCAGCGTACCGATGAACTGTACAGTTTTAAAATGGTCACGCTATAAAGTGTACCGTATGGTGCTTTTCTGAGAATTACAGTTGCGAACGTTGATGCTTTTCGCTCCAGTGCAGTTACTAAAAACATATCGTGTGTTTTGTGTGGATTAGTGCACTGCAAGGGCCCGGCCAAGATGGCACGCATTTTCTCGGGCCCGGGCGGGGATCGGCCTTCAACAATTTTTTTGCAGGCCGTGCTGGCCTGGGGGCATGCAAGCAGTGTCTGAGGCCTGGCAGTCATGTGCCACAAATTTATGATTGTTGAAAAGTTTGCTCATTGAATGAGCCTAAATAAAAAAAACATCGAAGGGCGAAGTCACTACAGCTCCGATGAAAATATATTTCGCCGATATTCCTGAAATTCTATTTCTGTGTCCGTATATATATTTACAAAGCTCGGTAGAAGTTCAAACATATTAAGTCCGAAATACTCGTCTATGTTACGTTTTCAGGTTGAGAACGCCAAATGTTTTCGGAGTCATGTGTATAGCCTGCCGGACGCGGGCTTATATTTCAAAACAATTTGACAGTTTCAGGTTTATTTGAATCAGTTTTCCCGGGTGGGGTTGGGGCTGGAGCTTATATTCAAAAAACTTCTCGGGCTCGGGCAGGCTTATATTCAAAAACATTGTCCCGTTCGGTCCGGGCCTGGGAACTGCGGCCTGTGCAGTGGTCTAGCGTGCATCAAATTTGAAAAAAAAAGAACAGGAAAAACGCACCACGCTGTTTCCTCAGCTGACAAGTGACGACAGAAACGTTAGCAAACAAAGCAAACGCTAGCCTCGATCACTAAAGAACGACACACGCGGTCTGCTTGATTTGCCAAATTGGTTGAAGAAATGTAGAGTACACGCGCTCGACATAGCTGTACTTTTCACATAAGAGCTTTGATATATTACTAATAGCATTCGCAAAGCTATTGCAACGCGCATTCACCACACCATGGAGGAATTTACACTAAAAAAGAACTGCTGCCCCTCGAATAGAGTCTACAATGAACGCTCCGGGTTGCGTTATAATTTTGCTTTCTTTCACTGCGGTTTTTTCTTGTGTGTTTTGTGTGTTTTGTGCGCGTATTAACAGGACCCGTTCGGCATTTCTCGCGCGCTCCGGTGAGGTGACGCTTTCGTGAGGTACTGATGTTCTTCGTAGCTGTTCTTGCTAAAAGCGCAACGAGTTTTTCTTTTGCATTTGCATTTCGACTCTCAGATGTGGTTTCGGTTCTGCTCCTCCCTTCGTGTTCCTCTTCTGCTATAGTTCAACGCTCCG
Organism: Haemaphysalis longicornis; assembly: GCF_048455015.1. NCBI lineage: Eukaryota > Metazoa > Arthropoda > Arachnida > Ixodida > Ixodidae > Haemaphysalis > Haemaphysalis longicornis. Next base: position 33,683,131 of record NW_027526295.1, on the reverse strand, counting down.
CACGTTCGTTGTGCGTGCGTGCACGTGGGCACACACACACTGGTAATTATTTACAGTTCGGAAAGCGAACACCTACCATAAACCGATGACACAATGACATTGTCTCCCCGCTGTTGAGCCGCTGCACATGATCCTTACAGGAAATCAAAACCAGCTAGCCTCCGCACATGCTCTTGGTTTGTGAAAAAGTAAGAGGAGCCTAGCAGAAACCACAGTTGTTTGAATTTTCTTGGTTCGTTGTTTTGTTTGTAACGTGAATGTAACCTATTAAATGTAAATAATGCGTAATTATTTTATGTTAGTTGTGTTCAGTGCGCAAAAAAGTGTGCAGTTTTAAAATGGTCGCGCAGCAAAATGATGCCGTGTGGCTTGCTGCTTTTCTGAGAATTGCGGTCGCGAATCCTGTATTTGCACGCCTTTCGATGACTTGACTGAAGTTTTAGGACATCTTCCATGTATTCTGCGTGGATAAAATTTGGAAAAAGACAACCTAAGCGTTTACATTTACGCACGGCGCTGTTTGCTCAGTATGCAAAACTTGATAGTAAAATCAGCAGAAAAGGAAGGCAAAAGCACAAACATTGACGTACGCTGGCCAGCCTAAAGCACGCCACTCACCCCTCAGTTGACACAACACGATATAAAAACTATCAAACAAATGAAGAAAAACGTATCCCCACGCTAGCCTCTATTGCTAAAGCACGACGTGCGCGTTCTGCTCGTTTGGCCGAATGTGACGAACAAATGAGCAAACAGAAAAAACCAGACGCAGGTACCTTCCCCATAAAAAACTTGGTACATTAATAGCTTTCTCTACTATTTTGACACGAAACCTCCCACCTCCCCTCGCGGGAACCCCTGTGTAAATGCGATGCATAGGCGGAGCGCCGAAGGGACCGCGTTTTATAGCGCGCATAACGTTGAGGGGACTGCGTAAGCCGGTCCCAGTCGATGACGACGTTGGCGTACTTGTAAAGCGTCGTGGACTCTAGGTGTTTGATCCAAGCGTGGATGTTGCTTCGCCGGAGAACGGCACACCGGTTATATGCGCAGCGCGCCCGAAGGAGAGGAAACCGCGGAAGAGAGAGTACTGCACATGCGCCGGCCCCAGCGCGTCTGCCGCGGCTATGACGCAACGTGCCGCGGCTGTGACGCAACACAATCCAACACAATCCACTTTAATCCAATCCAAATCCAATTCAATCCAAGCCAATCCAATCCAATCCAATCCAATGCCCTTCGCAAGAGAGTGTTCGCTATGGGAGAGGAGAGGGGGTGAGTGGCGGAGAGCGCAGCTGGCGCGGCGAGCAGAATGGGGGAGGGGTGGACAACGCCGACGACAACGACGACGACGACGACGCCGGAGGGACAAGGCGAGTGAATCAGATGCTCTGCATCTAAAAAAGAAGTGTCGCTCCTCGGAGACTTACCCGACTTACGCCTGCCCGCCGCTTCCCGTGGCGAAAAAGCGCTCCGCCGGGGCACTCGAGCGCCACCACGCGGGGTTGACACTAAGTGCCTCACTCGGAGCGTGGCCTCCGCGATTTGCTGCCGGAGCAACGGCGCGCCGCCGGTAGCCGATCGCGGAGGCCACGCTCGGAGGCGGGAGCTTTTACCACGCGCATATAACCCGCCCGCGACCGCCGCCAAATCGGCATAAACGCACCAAACTATGCTGGCAACGCTGTGATTTTTGCCTCAAAACGTCTCCAACTTTGGTCTGAAAAATCGAGTGCCTCTGGCCATGCTGACAACATTGTTTTGCGCATTTCTTATCCGTCCGTGCGGTCGGTGCTTCTCCCTGCTTCTCCGGCACCGTTTCGACTTAGCGGCCGCACGGCCTTTGCGCCTTCGTGTTTCGGAATCGCAGCTTTTATTCGAACTGAAGTTCCTAGGTTCCTACCGAGCCTCACGTAAGTTTGCGCCTCAGCTTCTAACATTCAGTTTCGACGCCGCAAAGTCGGACACTTCGCTAGCTCGGTTTCGTGGCCGTCAACGTCGGTGGTAGAAACAAGCTCGTGAGGAGGTAAGTGTTTAGACTTGTCGCATCGCCCTTTTCATACGAAGAGGAAAATACACAAGGTGATGTTGCCTTTAGTGTTCGTGGTAGACGTGTAGGCTAATTTCAAAGTGGGGAAGCTACGTGCCATATTTCTTGCGAAAGCACACCCGAAACACGCGCTAGTGTCGTGATGTTTTTCTTTTTTGTACTTACAGGCTCATATGCTTAACTGTTGGCTAGAATCTGCTTTGGTGTCACTATGCTTAGCACTAGTGACAGTTATTACATAGAGGTAAACATTAACAGCCGTAGTAAGCAGAATTTACGATTACATGCACAAATGTAAAGCAAGCAATGTTTTGGAGATGTTTATTTCGTATCATATGTCGTCGGGACGCCGCTCACTGCGCTTTCGTTACAGGGGCTGATAAAAAATTTCCACCCCAGTCCGAGCCTCTGTGCTGATGGATGACCTGCTCCGTTTCTAACAGGCAGACCTACCTCAAGAGGCTGCTTGTCCATGCCTTGACATACAGGATGCCACTGTTCTCCTTGGGGATGTAAGTGTTTCGCCGAATCGTCGCTCCCGATCCTGTTTTTCGTAGAGGCAGTGCAGTGCAAGTATGTGTCTGTTCAGGAGCCACATATATATGTGGCGCGCGTGCGCGTGTGTGTGCGTGCGTGCGTGTGAGTGTGTGTGTGTGTGTGCGTGCGTGCGTGCGTGCGTGTGTGTGTGTGCCTGTGTGTGTATGTGTGTGTGTCGATACAATTTGCACTTGTCCTCACAATTTCTGTTCTAATTTTTTTAGAAAACAAATTGGAGTATTTTCAGAGTTTCTATGCAAGAGTTGGAAGACGGAATTGATTTCACAGAATGCATGTCATGACTTATTCTGTTGGAGGGAAAGCGCAATGGAGATTTACGTAATGCTGCTGCTTCTCTTTTTCAATTGCTATAATCGCACTACAAGGGTTGCTGAGCATGGTCGTTTTACAGGTTACTGAATCGCTAAAGATTGCAATTTACTAACGTAATTGCACTTCAGCAGAAATTTTCTGAAGCAATGCAAGTGTGGTTTTTAAATTCCAGGAGTCTCGTAGGTAATCAAAGAATAGGTAGCAATCGCTACTTTTCGCTAACACGGGGCACTTTTTGGCCGGTCCCACATCACTAGACGAGACTTTTTCTCACATTGCTCATGCTGTAGTCATCATCCTGAGCCTATTTGTGTACACAGCAGAATAAACGCCTGCCTGTTGCATTTCCGATTGCTGCTATCTTGCTTTTTGCATATTCATTTGTTGCCCTGGGGTTTCTTCTCTTACACTCCTCCAACGAGTGTTGTCTTCTTCAGGCCTCTCAGTCCTTGGTGGCATTGTCATACGTGTGAGCAAGCTTTCATGCAACAAAAGGTGCTTTCTAATGAGTAGATTATGCCAAATTCTTTGATGAAAATTTAATCCTGAAAGCAATGTTTGACTTCGATCTTTATGTACAAAGTCACTGACTGATTTTTTAGATTGTCTAATCATTCAGGCACGTCAGTGGCGCTGCCGTCCACCCTATTGTGCCAGTGTCTAGAGACCGGGCGGCCGTTGTACGGCACCAGCATCGCGTCAGCGAACAGCGCCGCCCGTGGTGAACCACTGGTCAGTGGAATGCCGGTGGCTGTCAGCGCAGCCTTGTTGTGCATGGCTTTCAGCCGTTCTGCTGCAGTGTGAAAGCATAGATAACCACAAGGACGTTTTTGAGTTCAGTAAATCTTGAGCGTAGAAATTACCTTTACGAGGCGTGACATGTGCGTGATTTACGCCAATACTCAGTAATTACAAATAGCAGACGACGCTCAATGCGCCAAGCTGGAAGTGAAGCTGGAAGTTCAAGTCCGTTTCTTCGTGCACATTTTTCCTGCTTGCGTGGAGTTTGGCGTAGCGAGGAATATATCGCAACTAAATGCTGCTACAACGCCGGTGTGTGCAGCCGATCAAAGAATGCTGCGGCGATGGCCTTTGTCAGTTGATGACGAAACGGCGTCGTTCACAAGCAAAAGACAAATTTGGGCGTGCATTCTAAGACTTATATCAAACGAGACATTTTGATGGATGAAGCTTCCACAGCTTCAATAAATACGGTAGAAAAGTGTTCAATTTCACAGAAATACCCTTACTACAGTAATCGTGAATCGTTCACAGAATAAATATCGCATGACAGAAAAACGTTATTGCTTGTTTTGGAAAAGCATTGCTTTACAAGGATTGCAATGGTTGCTAAATCCTTGGTTAATGGTTGTTCAAAAAACAATTCCTGCAGGGCTGAAGGAATAAAGACAAGAGGGTGCCATAAAAACATCTCCTCATTTTCACAATTGAATTCGGCGGTCGTTTTACAGGCTGCCACCTACGCTTGCGAAATCACGCGCTCCTCCGTCTAACGACGATGAAGGTTTATCGCAAAGTTCTGTCGTGTGGGTTTTCTTTGTTGCTTTCTGAATTTCAACTTTGACTAGCTAAGCTTTGAATTTTACCAGCACGCATTTTTGTTTATCACAGCGTCCTTGACTTTGACCATTTCTCATTCAATTTCGCACGCATAAAGCTTCGCCTTCAACTGTCGTCTTCGTTGAACGGAAGGCTGGACCAGTTTAATTTTGCACCTCCTTGCGCCCCCCCCCCGAATCCTGACTGCTTTCAGCGTGTCGGAAATGCGTCTGTGCTAGAGGACGGCGGCTGAAGCAGCCCTATTTGAGAAAACTAGAAGCGCGTTGTTGGTTTCTTCACAAGGTATTTCATGATTTTTTTAGGTGCTCGGGAAAGTCTACTTAAGCATTAAAATAACACAGGCTGACGTTAACACTGCCACATTTTTTTAACTATCAGTATCAGCCTTTATTCCACGCAGGTGGTAAAAAGGGAAGGCAAGGAGGGATAGTTTGTTGCTTGGGCTGTTGTGCGGTTGAATAACTTTGGCTCTTGACAAATTAACCACTACAAACGTGAGAGTTCTGCTTCGGCTCTCAGGCTCCTACGCTGTCACAGTGTCGCTCACCAAAACCGAAGGCGCAACGCTCACTGTTACAAAACGTGTTAACTGCCACGACGTTTTCACGGCCACACGTTATTCGATCTCGTACGTAGGTGCCTTTCTCTTCAAAACACACATATCGAGGTATCCCAGCGTTAAGGCTGGCGTTGAAACCGCAGTCATTGAAACCAGTGTGGGTCATTTAAAGTGGTATAAATGAACACTTATATTAAAAGTTTTGTTCATACTCAGATCGCGCGGAGCCAGGCGCAGAGCACTGCAGAATGCACTCATGTCAATGTAGCCCATTCACAAACTTAGAAGCTTCAAATAAGCTAACGTAGCCGTTAATGCATTTAAGGACAAATAATACTACTAATAGTAGTTTTATTCGTACTCCGAACGGGTGGAGCCAAGCGTAGATCGCTGCAATAAGTGGGCATGTCATCGTAGCCCATACACAAATTTAGAAGCGTCCGACAAGTTTACGCAGCCGTTATTACATCTAAGAACCCATAAAATCTGTCTACACTTCGTTTCACCGCGCATATCCGCTTACAACACCAGCAAGACATTCAAAACGCAGAAGCACTCACGGCTAAAACAACGGGAGGCAACGTACTACAATGCGCCGGATCATTCCACTAACGAGACGAGTGCCGCGTGGTGGCGCCACCCGTCCAGCTGCCCAGTCCCTATAACCACGTCTGAAACTTAATATGCTGAAGCCATTCACTATCTGACTTTTATGACTTTTTGCTTGCCGTGACGAGAGGTTAAAATGGCAATAACCGCAGCAGCTCTATAGCGGTTCGCTTTATCCTGCAGCCTTCAACTAGAATTTTCACGTACCACCCTCTGCTAACCTCTTTTTTATACTTCATATTTTTGCCATGCAGCATATGAACAAAAGATAAGATGGTAGAAGAGAGAGAAGGGGTACAAAAACACAGGTAGTCAGGAAATTGATGCCCACAACGGAGAAACTTGTGATGCTTCTGAAGGACGAAAAAGAGCAGGCTCAGAAGTTGTCCAGTACCAACCTCCTCTGAGCCTGCTCTTTCTCTTCCTTCACATGGAAGCATCACAAGTTACTTCGTTGCGGGCATTTACTGTGCATTAGATATCTGCTTTTGGCATTTATTTTTTCGCTCCGACCCTGGTTTCTACACACGATTATTACCAGTGACGTTTTGTTTTCTGTGTACATTCATTTTTTCAACTGCTCTCACGTTCCCTAGAAACTTTGAACAAGTGGTCAGCTTGTTCATTCATTTAATCTTGCATAGCATATTAGCTAGAGATTTGCAAACAGGAAATTTCGAACTGTGCATAAAATACGATTAGCAAAAACTGACTGAATTGAATGAATCAATTATATTCGAATACAGATATCTTTTTCATTGTTTAAAAAGTTGTTAAAACAAAGTGTCAAAAAAAGATAACTTAGGCAGTCCTCAGGGCCTGAGGCATCAGAATATTTATGTATCGATAGGAAAATGGTACAAAAAATGGCAAGTAAACGGCAACCACATGCCGCGACGGCAAAACGTAACACAACGGGTGCAGCAAACTTGTAGTGTGGGTGACGATGACAAGTGAAAACGTTTATAACCCGGTCGCAAAGGGAGTCGACAGCAGAAGGCGACGGGCTGCCGCCGCCGCTGGCTTTTTGCTGGATATGTGTGTTTTGTCGAGAAAGGCACCTACGTACGAGATCGATTAACGTCTGGCCGTGAAAACGTCGTGGCAGTTAACGCTTTTTGTAACGGTGAGCTTTGCGCCTTCGGTTTTGGTTAGCAACACTGTGACAGCATAGGAGCCTGAGAGCCGAAGCGGAACTCTCACGGTTGTAGTGGTCATTTGCAGCCCACCAGTGAGCAGCAGCGACGAACGATGACGACGGAGGGCATTGGCGGCAGTTTGATCATTTTTTTTACATGTAGCTGTCACTCGCGCTATCTGTTTGGTGTACCCATTGAGTTACAGTTTTCACGTCCCTTCTCGCTGTCGCTGCGTGTGGTTGCCCCTTAAAAGATTAAGACAATATGGCAAGGCAGTGGAAAGAAATTTGGCACACCCTGCCGTGAAAAATGCGGTTTCCTCAAGATGTTGTGACTGGAGAAATTATACAGTCGGCTACCATTAGTACAAGGTCAATAGGGACCGCAACAAAAAAACAGAAGGCACAATAGCGCATTGCCATTAGTCCGAAACAATCTTCGCTTGTTGGTTTTGTTTCGTTGCCCATACGAATGAGACACAGCTTGCCGTGATAGTTCAGACTTGTGGCGAAAATCGAAGGCTGAAGCTTTCACCAGCAAACTGTGGCACGGAGCTGTATGCAACAAAGAAGGTTGAGGGCCTCAAAAGAAAGATGCTTACACTGGCACAAGTCTCAAGTGACCGGCTGCTTTATCAGCTGTGCGCTGCCTCGGTTGTGCTGGTGCCAACATTGCAAGGCACGGTGGTGTTTTGAGGATGAAAAATTTCTAATTTTATCAAGATGTGATGTTCACCTTGATGCTTTTTATTCGAAATAACTTTCAATTAATCTAAAAATTGGGTTTCAGCTTTAAATTACCAAGCAATTTGTTCTACTGAATTGAATGTAAAATTTGTGGGACCAGAGCATTGCTTCAAATTACCCGAAAATTACAATTAGGTGATGATCAAGAGTCTACTGCATTTGAATGGCTTGCTCCAGGCATTGAAAATAGGTTAGGCACGTTAGTGGTTGGTATGACCTTTACTTTAATGCAAGCATTTCCAGCAAGTAATAAACCCTTATTTCTCACTCATACCACCATATTGACGGGGAACTTCTTTCCAGTTTATAAATTTTGCCCAGGTAGCATTGCACCTCAGCCAACATTGGCTGCGAGAGTTCCACTCTTGTGCAAGGCTTTTGTGGTAGGCTTTCTTGCATGACTTTGGCGTTGTGCCAAAACGCCAACACAAAAGAAAATGCCATGCAGTGAAGCTTGCACGTTTGCACGTCGTGTGGCAGAGCCAACTTTTATTTCTGCATTAATGAGCTGCAAACCTTATCTGCTCCATGAGGCTAAATATTCACTGTTATAAGCAGTGAAGAGCCACTATATTATCTGGGTGGACATGGAGCATGGCTTACAAATGGAAGTGTGCTAGAAGGAGAAATAACATACAAAACGAAAGCAAGTCCTTGGTGGCTCCACAAGACTGCAGGGCTCCATAGCCTCCCAGCTGAAGCCATCAGATTGCGTGGTATTCATCGGAGCTGTCAGGGGACCTCATGACTCGTGCCTCGACAGTGCACCAGGCGAGCGTATCAGTTTACGTGATGTTTTTCGAAGGTACTGGAGTTACTAGCACCGTGTCTTGGTATGTAATGTGCTTCGACATCGGGTGTACTGCTAGATTCAGCGCGAGCTAACTGTGGTCGACCAGGCAAGTACAATGACCAGACAAAATTGCAGGAGGCATATAATGCCAACTGAAGCCACAATGATTGCCATTTAAAGCCACATAAGCAGACTTAAGTGTCCCAAGGAATTTTTGTAAATTTTAAATACTTCAAACAGTAAACGGTATTGCAAATTGAATCAAAAAGCAAACACTATTTATGGAGAAGTTTAATTTTGCACACCTCTAACATAACATAAATAGACATCTCAATTTTTAAAATATTTATACCCGTGGTGGACTTACTTCTTTTACTTATTTTTAACTGTAAAACTGAAGCTTCACTTAATTATTCTACTACTTCGAGTAAAGTGGATCAGAAAATTTGTAATGCAAGTGAAAGGTGTAATGACCACTTTTTACATTCTCTCTTGCATGCTCATGCTCCCAGCGCTGAAGCAGCAGCAAAAAAGAAATGTAAAAAAAACAGAGAAACACACTTTTGAAAAATGAAAAAGGGCTGGAGTTATACAGCTGTATATCATTCTCTTCTTGACTGGGATAGATTGAACAAATTTCAGAACCAACCAAATTTCAGAACTGTTCAGCTACAGAAATAATTTCATTGCAACGCAGCTTGCTAAGGCAATCTGCTTGCCATTTCTTTTTTATAGCGCACCTGTTAAAAGGCCAACTGCACTCAAATTTCGCCTCGACCAAATTTATTTTAATGTCTAGTAAGTACCACAGAGTGGTAGCCCCGTGAATGCTCCATAATCGGTTAGAAGCGTTTAAAAAAGCTCCACCGCAGACCACGCTGCACCTGCCGGCAGATTGCGTAAACAGCCATGACACGCCTGTGATGTTCCAGCCGACGGTGGCTTCTTCCTCTGGCCAGCCATGCAGCTGGAGAACCGGTCAAGCTCTGCTGCGAACACTTTACCCATTTGCTGCCCCGCACGCGTGTAGAACTTGCACGCGGGCTTGCTCTCGAGCTGCTGACCGTCCGGCCGCTCGCTGGATGGCTGCAATGTCATTTTAATGGCCCCGCTCTCCTCAATTTCGGTTTCAAAATTGCCAGTTTTTGCTGACCGCTTGCGGCGTCCACACGCGTATTTCAGCTGTTGTATTTGGCATCTTGCTTTCTTTTTTAGGAGACTATAAGGAAATAGTGTTTTCAAGAGGTCGAAATTTTGAATGCAGTTGGCCTTTAAGTGCCCGCTTCACCCCTATGGTTCCGTGTGGACGTCGACTTTGTTGTAACCGAACGAAGAGGGCACTGGAGATAAATGAGATAGAGCAAGCAGAAAAGCGGGAGAGAAAAGTCTAATGAAAGTGTGAAGGGGAGGGCAGTATGCAGAGGCCACGCGAGACATGCTCAGTGGCAGCGAGGCGCTGTGAGAAAACGCCAGAGTAGCGTCCGCTGTCGCGTGTTCACTGGTGACACGATCACTTCCTGAGACACAGCAGCTACACGCAGTCACCGAGAAGACTGCAGTTTGCACTGCGCCCCAATTTTGCATTAGGGAGTAACGTATTCTTGAGCCGTCTTTTGTTCTTTGATGATTATTCCTAGCGCAGTGCTCAGAAAAGTACGCAGTATCCTAGTTTTGTATCATGTGTACTTTTAGCGCACCCAATACAGATATGCTGCTACCAATAATCTCAAAATCACACACCATAAACAGCTCATTGCAAGTGAAGAACAAAACACACCTGGTCTGCCAACAGTACTCAGCACATTTATGTTGCCTTCCGACTTTTCGAATGATGCTTCAGCTTTATGTGCACAGAGGGCAAAGGTATCATCAGGCTGGACTCCAATGTGCCAGTGTATTTTTCCAACAATGCTCCAACCATACAAGAAATGGCTGTTTCTGAACAAAAAAAAGCTATTCTTGGTTGGCCGCAAATTTCTGGTTTTTTTGTCAGATTCATAGCTTGTTCTATTTCACCCGTTTGGAGAATGCAGAAATGTGTGGAAGCTTACCTCAGGTGTCCCATACACCTCATGGAACATAGCTTGCACCACATGAAAAAGACAGTGAAAACATGTCTGTTACCAATGGCTGGTCACACAGAAAGGAACGTATAAATGCGGGGCTTTCTTGAAAGAAAACTAGCAGCAAGCCACACGGTCAGCAGCAGAAGTATGACGGAAAAAGAGCGCGCTTCCCCACCGAAAGACCCATGTATGTTTAGGGCAATTGAGTTATCTAACTCAAATACCGCTTATTCATTATTTACGGTCTATATTACCCTGTTTTTGAGCTTAAGTGACGCACCCTAAGCCGAAAAGGTTTCGAAGCCTTGCGGTTCTGTACAGTTGACCTGTGTAAAGTACTAAAATTAACCAGTGGAAGAGGCCGAACTGCTTACCGGCGTCGCACGTCCCGTCGCTGTAACTTGGTTGCTTCATTGGGGCTCTTCGATTTACAGTCTCGGACTCACCGTGGATAGTGCGCGGGTAGTTCGGGGATTCCCCGAAGTCATAGAGATACATGGGAAAGTCGAATGCCAGACTGCTTCTCGGGAAGTCCGCGGTGAGTCAGAGACGGGAAATCGAAGAGCCCCACTGTTTGCGGTTGCGCCGTTGTTTTTATAGTACTCCTTGGATGTTTAGGCATGATTTGTAGTCAGTGTAACTTGCCTTGTGGCATCGATTTCGTTAAAAACTTGGTAGAATGACCGTTACGATGTGCCGATATTCGGATCAAGAACTTGCAGTGACGATGCGATGACGATTGGATGTATTGCGAGTAACGATTGTGCGAATCTGTCAGTGATCGAATATCCTTTTCTAAACATTTAAATTTGATTAAGTATAATTTTTATGAGGTTTAAATTTACGAGTAAATTTGTGTTAACGAATGATCCTATTAGACCGTGGGAAGGCGAGGGCGACACTCGCAAAAATTGCTCACAGCATCGGTTGCGCAGCTGGTTGTGGTGCGGACGTTCAATGGGCTTGTGCAGCGAAAATAAGAAGTTCATTAAACACTGAAAGCGTGCGTAATAGCCGAACATAATAGACAGGACGAGATTGCAAAAAACGTTTGCATGTTTTGGAACATGCAGTGAGCACCTTGCTTACACATTGCTTGACTTCGATGGCCAAACAATTATGGTGCTTTTTGCTTACGCTATCAAATATTACCCCACAATGGAGTAACCTGAAATGCTATTACCATTCACTGCAGGGTGTCGTTACACTCAAATGTCCATGCAGTGCATTCAGTACTGTGACCCCACTGTCGCTCAGCTGAATGGTGGGGAGTGCCACATTTTATGAGAAAATGTGGTGTGTGCCTGACTATATCAAAATTTTCCTGGATCCACAGTACAAACGTCAGCAGTTCCTCCACCACAATTTCATCTGGCTCGTCTTACCCTCGGCTGGTGTTCTAGTGGCCAAGGCCAAAATGCATTGACTAGGAAGCTATACACATGTTTATGCACCTTGCCTATGTCCCTAGTGCATATGTATACAACATATGCGGGCACCCATATATACATGCACCAGCATATATGCTTACAGAATGCAATGCATGCCGGATGAACAAAATTTGTTTACCTAATGTGAATCGATGTGGTAGCGCTCGAACAGTCCCTAAGCACTGCTTAGGGCATGTGTAGCATGCTAAGCACTGCGTATTGACCTACTTATCTTGTTTTGTGTAACTAGTTGAGCCACTATTCTGGGTTCAACACTGCATGATGACCTTGGCATTGTTTACTCTGCGAAGTTCTAAAAGCGTGATAATGAGCTGTAATATCAGCTGAATTACATGGCCTGTCTCTCTGAAATAATTGGAAGGTGATAAAGGCGATACGCTGACCTACCACCAGAGGATAAGGCCATGTAGCCGGATCCGGACTATATATTATCCCGAAGACAAGGACGACGCAGTTGTCTTGAAGGAGAAACAAGTTTATTGGAGCGAACTTGTGCTCCCCTAACAACTCAAAAGTATACAGAGGCGGCGAAGCAGCGGTCAACAAAGTGACTTGCGTCGGCGACCGTCGCAGAATTGAATGCCACGGCGTCTGCTGTGCAGGCTTTTATCTTTCGGCGTGAGAGTTTCTGGAACCGTCGATTCACCCCAGAACATTGTAGATCACAGAAGATTATTCTCGGCTAGCGGAGTTGGGGCGCAACACTCTGCTTATCTGAATGAGATAGCCCGTGCGGCATAAAAATAAAGGATGGAACGCGCGCTTCGCATGGTACACAGATAACAGAGCCGGGCGCGGCCGGGCATTATAAACAAACAATAAATAAACAAACCCGTACATGGTTCGCGGCATTACCCCCCTCTAAGAGTGCATCCACCCGATGCTAAAATAAAACGACAGTCCGAATAAACAGCCACAACAAAACAACAACAAAAAGAGTTCGTCATCTTGCGAAGTACGGTTTGAGGCGAACCACGTGGACGACTTCGGGTCGCGTGCGTCGTCGTGATGTGCCGGAATCACCACTGGGGATCACTTCATAGGTTAATTGGCCAACACGTCGTAGAATCTGGTAGGGTCCGAAATAACGTTGCAGAAGTTTCTTACTGAGTCCGCGTCATCGAATGGGAGTCCAAACCCACACATGATCCCCTGGTTGGTACTCGGCGTCTCGGGCTCGGAGGTTGTAGCGGCCGGCATCCACCAGCTGCTGGTCGGTTATACGGACTCGAGCGAGCTGGCGGGCCTCCTCCGCACGTTGAAGGTATCCTTGGACGTCGGCGTTGAGGTCGTCGTCTTCTACATGCGGAAGCATGGCGTCGAGCATCGTAGTCGGCCGTCTTCCGTAGACAAGCTCGAACGGTGTCATCTGCGTAGTTTCCTGCGTCGCTGTATTGTACGCAAACGTGACATACGGGAGGACTTCGTCCCAAGTCTTATGTTCAATGTCGACGTACATGGACAGCATATCCGCAATCGTCTTGTTCAGACGTTCCGTTAGTCCGTTCGTTTAGGGGTGGTACCCCGTCTTTCTTCGGTGATCCGTGTTGCTGCAGCGTAATATTCCTTAAATCAACTCCGCGGTAAAGGCCGTTCCGCGGTCCGTGATTAGTACTTCAGGGGCTCCATGTCGCAGCACAACCTGGTTTATAAAGAACTTGGCGACTTCTTGTACTGTCCCCCTCGGAAGAGCGGCGGTCTCTGCGTAGCGCGTCATGTAGTCTGTCGCTACGACAATCCACTTGTTCTCTGATCGTGACGTAGGGAACGGGCCTAGAAGATCCATTCCAATCTGTTGAAAGGGCCTCGATGGGACGGCGATCGGTTGCAGAAGTCCGGCGGGTCTTGTCGGCGGCGTTTGTCGTCGCTGGCAGTCACGGCAACTCCGAACGTAGTTGGTTACGTCAGATGTAAGGCGGGGTCACAAGTACTTCGCCTTAATTTTTGCAATAGTGCGAGCTGTGGTGAGATGTCCGGAAGACGGGTCGTCGTGGGACGCTTCCAAAATTTTGTCTCGAAGGTCTGCGGGGATGACAAGTAGATAATTCGTTCTCGTTCCGGGGCTGAAATTCTTCTGCACGAGGACGGAGTTTTTGAGGCTGAATGCTGGTAAGTTCCGCTTGAACGCTCTAGGCACGGCGACGTTTCGTCCTTCGAGGTAGTCGATCATTACGCGCAAGTCGGGGTCGGCACAATGCTGGGCGGCAAGGTCGCTCTCCGGAACAACTCCGAAGAACGCGCTGTCTTCATGGGAGTCTTGTGGTGGTGGGTGGACAGGAGCGCGGGACAAGCAGTCGGCGTCTGAGTGTTTCCGGCCGGATTTGTAGACGATTGTAACGTCGAACTCTTGCAGGCGCAAACTCCACCGCCCAAGAAAGCCAGAGGGGTCCTTCAAATTGGCGAGCCAACACAGCGCATGGTGGTCTGTCACAACCTTGAATGGTCTACCGTACACGTATGGGCGAAACTTTGAAAAGGCCCATATGATTTCCAGGCACTCTTCTTCGGAGGCAGAGTAGTTTTTCTCCTCCTTCGACAGACCACGGCTTGCATAGGCGATTACCTTTTCGCACCCGCTTTGCTTTTGGACGAAGACGGCCCCCAAACTTATATCCCTGGCTTCCGTGTGCATTTCTGTTTCGGCGTTTTCGTCGAAACGAGCGAGCACGGGTGGGTTTTGCAGGCGTTGTTTCAGCTCGCAGAATGCTTTTTATTGCGCCTTTTCCCAGGCAAAAGGGGTGCTATCTTTTGTCAGGCGCGTGAGTGGCTCTGCGATGCGTGCGAAGCTTGCGACGAAGCACCGATAGTATGCACACAGTCCGAGAAATCTTCTCACGCTCTTTTTGTCCTTCGGTCTTGGGAAGTTCGCTATGGCTGATGTTTTCGCCGGGTCAGGCAGGACTGCCGCGGCGTTGACGACGTGTCCCAAAAACTTCAGTTCCTCCGAAGCGAAGCGGCACTTTTCGGGGTTGACCATTGACCCCGACGTACGGATGGCCTCGAGTACAGATTCCCACCTTGCAAGGTGTTCGTCGAAAGTCCGGGCGAATACCACAACGTCGTCGAGGTATACGAGGCAGGTGTGCCACTTCAGGCCAGCTAGCACAGTGTCCATGACTTTTTGAAACGTTGCTGGCGCTGCGCACAGCCCAAACGGCATCACGTTGAGCTCGTATAGGCCGTCCGGGGTTATAAATGCGGTCTTCTCTCGGTCTCTCTCGTCCACCTCACTTTGCCAGTAGCCGGTCTTCAGATTCATCGATGAGAAGTACTTTGCATGGCAGAGGTGTTCGAGGGCGTCGTTTATTCGTGGCAGGGATATACGTCCTTTGTGGTGACTTTGTTCAGTCGCCGGTAGTCAACGCAAAACCTTAATGTGCCGTCTTTTTTCTTCACCAGTACAACCGGCGCAGCCCAGGGGCTTTTCGATGGCTGTATAATGTCGGCGCTGAGCATGTCGTCGACTTGAGTCCGGATGGCTTCCCGCTCGTGGGAAGAGATGCGGTACGGTGACTGTCGGGTAGGTCGGGCTCCATCTTCAGTTATTATTCGGTGCTTCGCTAGAGGTGTCTGACGTAGTTTTGAGTTCGACGAAACACACTCCCTGTAGCGACGCAGCAAAGCCAATAATTTGTTTCGTTCTGCTTGCGGTAATGTCGGATTCACGTCGAAGGGATTCGGAAGCTTGAAGGTATCTTCGGGTGCGCGTTCAAATTCGGCAACCGCGATCACGTCACTTGCTTGTTGAGTATCTTCGAGGAACACAATTCAAGCGCCCTTGTTTAAATGCTGGTACTCCTCAGTGGAATTGGTGAACAAAACGTGAGATTTGCGCTGCTTAAACTGGGCAATGCCTCTTGCGACAGACACACCGCGGTCGAGAAGCAACCTTTGGTCACTCTCCATAATAGCGTCAACGTCAGGAGCAGCACCTTCACAGTAGACGGTGATCATCGAACTTGCGCGGGGTGGCAGGGTGACATGATCATCGGTGATCCTTACAGCTGCACGGTGTTCGGGGTTCGGTTCCGGCGTTATCGAGTCATCGGAGGAAAAAGTTATCGACTTGGTCTACAGGTCAATTATTGCGCCGTTGTCCGTCAAAAAGTCCATTCCGAGAATTACGTCGCGGGAGCAGTTAGGCAAGATGACGAACGCGGAAGGGTACGTCGTGCCGTCTATGGTGACGCGGGATGTGCACGTTCCACTTGGCGTCACGAGGTGTCCCCCCGCTGTGCGTATGTGCGGACCGTCCCATCTGCTCATAACTTTCTTCAGCTTAGACGCAAATGGTCCGCTCATTACTGAGTAGTCGGCTCCCGTGTCCACGACGGCGACTACGTCAAAGCCGTCGATGGACACCTTGACGTCGGATGCCGCCTTCCTCGAGTTCCGGGTTCTTCGGGGCGTCGCATCTCGGCTTGTGTGTGTTGACGGTCGGGCACTGTGCGTCGTCGTTGTCGTCATCTTCTCAGCGGACGTCTCGGTCAGGTCAGGTACGCGTCGCGCCGTGTAGCTGTCGTCGTGTTCGGGAGTCTCGTCACGGTTAGGTCGGGTCGTCGGGATGTTGGCATGTCGTGAATCACTGTTTTCCGTGAGTCGTTGCGTCATTGGAGGGTTTTCATTTCTCCGCGATCGTGCAACTTTACCTCCAGAAGTTGCTGCTTTTAGTTTCCCCAGCGTGGGCTGGCGGACCTTCCACGTGCGAAATCAGCACTGCTACGGCGGTTGGCGACTGGTATGGGTAGGGCGACGGCGATCGGTTGAAGCGGGCTGGGCCTCGGTTAGTGTTGGACAGGTATTCGTCGATCTCAGTAGGGCGATGGCCGGGTCGGGGGCATGGGGCGTCGACGGAGAAACCACGCAGTCCGAGTTTCCTGTACGGGCAGCGATGGTAGGTGTGATCGGCCTCTCCGCAGTGGTAGCACAGCTGACGATTATAGGCGGTTCGCCATACGTCCGTCTTCCTCGGCGCCTGCTTTTGGCGTGCAGGGGGTCGGGCGGGCGACAGTGGACAGCGGTACGGCGGGACTTTTTGAAGACGGGTTGGAGCAGGGCGGGGTCGGCGAACAGCCGTGGAGTAGGTCATAACTTGAGGCTCACGTGGTACTTCGGGAGGCGTAGAAGTCTCCAAAGCGAGTTGAATTCCTTCCCGAATCACGTCGCTCATAGAGGTGACTTGGGGTTGCGGCGTTGTTCGGAAGAGTTTCCGCAGTTCCTCCGTGACGATAGCGCGGGTTGTATCACGTAGTGTGTCAGAGCTAAGAGCCCCGGCATCGATCGTGTCCGCAACTAGCGCATTGATGCGACGGTCGTACTGCCTCCTGCGAATTTCCAACGTCTTTTCCATGGCGGCCGCCTTGGATGCGAATTCCGCCACCGTTTTAGGGGTATTGCGGTCAAGGCAAGCAAAAAGTTCTTGCTTTACTCCTCGCATCAGAAACCTCAGTTTCTTTTCTACCGTCATACCCGGGTCCGCGCGACGAAATAGTCGCTTCATTTCCTCAACGAAGATTACGACTCCTTCGTTCGGGTGTTGCGCTCGAGTTTCCAGTAAAAGCGGAGCTCGTTCTTTTCTCACCATGGTCGTGAAGGTACTAAGGAACTCGCTTTTGAATTGCGTCCAGTCGGTAAAGGCGCTCTGGTGGTTCTCGAACCAAGTTCGAGCTGCATCCTCCAAGTAAAAGAAAACATGCCGGAAGGTTTCTTCATCGTACCACCTGTTGAAGGTCCGCACCCGCTTCAGCTTCTTCAACCATTCCTCGGGCTCTTCAGCGGGGGCTCACCAGAACGATGGCGGTTCCCGAGGCTGCTGCAGGACGACTGGTGACGTTGTTTCTTGCACCATGGTGTTGTTTGCAGCGTTTCTTCTCTTGGGCCCTTCTGGCATAAGACCCAACTCGGGTAGCAATCCTTGCAGTCGGCGGTTTTCTCTGGTTGGACTGGCTTGGCGGCTTCCAGATGTCGTAGGGAGCACCAAGGATGAGTACCCCGCGCCTCTACCAGATGTCACGAAGACAAGGACGACGCAGTTGTCTTGAAGGAGAAACAAGTTTATTGGAGCCAACTTGTGCTCCCCTAACAACTCAAAAGAATACAGAGGCGGCGAAGCAGCGGTCAACAAAGTGACTTGCGTCGGCGAGCGTCGCAGAATCGAATGCCGCGGTGTCTGCTGTGCAGGCTTTTATCTTTCGGCGCGAGAGTTTCTGGAACCGTCGATTCACATCCAGAACATTGTAGATCACAGAAGATTATTCTGGGCTAGCGGCGTTAGGGCGCAACACTCTGCTTATCTGAATGAGATAGCCCGTGCGGCATAAAAATAAAAAATGGAACACGCGCTTCACATGGGACACAGATAACAAAGCCGGGCGCGGCCGGGCATTAAAAACTAACAATAAATAAACAAACCCGTACATAGTTCGCGGCAATATACCCTATCCTCCTCCTCTTACTGCCGTCCTCTGTGCAGTTACTGCACTCTCTATTGGTTCTTGCAGCAGCTGCTGTGCCTAGCATACCCGCCGCCCCTGGGCATGGCCTAGAAAAGCTCGTTTGCTCACTTAACATTTTTTTGCTCTGTAAACTTTTTTATGCTTTGGACGTGGTCTAACAGAAGGGAAAATGTTTGGGCGTGTTGTTGGTTCATACTCTCATGAGAAACATAGCGCAGTAAAAACAGAGTGTGTCAAGGATGAGACAAGTGCAAGGTTTCAACAAATCCTCTACTGCAGGACTAGCACATATAAAGACATCTGGCTCGTAAGAGGAGAAAAGAAAACAAAAAAGAAAGGGCCCATTTCCCCGCGATGGGGACTCGAGTAAATGCGTCGCATAGGGGGTGGGTGTATTGCGTTAACGTTTAGTGTTTGGGGAGTTGGTGGTAGTGAATGCGTTGTATCAGCAGCTTCTTGACGTAGTTTGAATGAGTCAAGGATATAAGGCGCGTTCGTAGCCTTTCATTCTGTGTCGGTTTTGTGGCGCAGTGGGAAGAACACCATATTCCTCGCGTTCGCCCACAGGTGGCGAATGCGTTGTATCAGCAGCTTCTTGACGTAGTTTGAATGAGTCAACGATATAAGGCGCGTTCGTAGCCTTCCATTCTGTGTTGGTTTTGAGGCGCAGTGGGTAGAGCACCATGTACATTGCGTTCCGCCCGCAGGGTCGTGGGATCGAAACCAGGCGCCGGAAAGTATTATTTTTTTTATATAGTGTAGGGGGAGGGGTGCGGACCTGTTGTTGAGAGCGAGGAGGATAGCGTGATGCGGGAGCGGAGGAGTGGGGGAGAGGGCGCACCTGGAACGGCTGTTGCGGACGCCGAGGCACGCCAACGCCGGGTGAGATCGTGAGTTAAAGAAATGCTCTGCATTTAAAAAACGAAAATAAACAACAAAAGATCAGATGAAACCCGCCACATGCCGCCTACATCAGGAAATCAAGCTCTGGCTTTGATAAAGCCACTGACAGTTTACGGGCACACTGATCACCAGAACATGCTATCTCACTTGCTTCCACAAGTTTCTCGTCAGCCCAGAGCAGTGATAATGCAAAACAATTGTCTGGTCGCACATGGGATAACAAAGGTTTCCCGATACACACATTTTATAATGAGCAGCCAGGTGGCCGTTAGTGCGATCAATGTCTTGTTCGCAGCCCGAACAGGCTTTTGGGCTTGTGCAGGATAACCTGCCTAACACGTGCACAGAAACCGGTCTGCTCTAAGCTGGTACGCTGTGGGCATCGTGCTGTCTAAAAAAATTCACTCTCATGCGGCAGGTACTATACTGGCCAAACCAGCAGATCTTTGAATGTCCGTTTAAGAGTACAAGAATAAAGTAAGCAGCCTTGCCACTGACGGCCAGCGGGCTGCCCATTGTAAAAAGTTCGCATCGGGATACCGTGTTATCCCCTGCACGAGGAGATGATTGCTTTGCATTACCACCAGTCTGGAGTAACGAAAGAGCTTGTGGAAGCAGCTCAGATAGCATGTTCTGGTGATCAATGCGTC
Source organism: Haemaphysalis longicornis (assembly GCF_048455015.1). Lineage (NCBI taxonomy): Eukaryota > Metazoa > Arthropoda > Arachnida > Ixodida > Ixodidae > Haemaphysalis > Haemaphysalis longicornis. Next base: position 33,663,259 of record NW_027526295.1, on the reverse strand, counting down.
AGTAGAGCATCTATGGCTTTACCAAAGCTAGGGATTTATTTCTTGGCGTAGGCGGCGCGTGGTGGTTTTCGTCTCATCTTTTGTTGTTCGTTTTGATATTTACCTTTCTCTCTCTCCTATTATGAGACAGATGTTCTTATAAGCACAGGTCCTGCAATAAAGCATTTGTCGAAAGTTAGCTCTTTCCCCAGCCTCACCTTGTCCTTTGTTTCTACTGCAGTGTGTTTTCTGTGTGGTCTAACATTGTTACACCCTTTTTTTCTGTCTTGCACGTCACTTTTTTGTTCCAGGCCAATTGACTCCACAGTTTGACAAAATGACAGATGCGAATCGATAAGGTAGGGCACCTACCAAGCTTGGGATAAAATTTATCCGTACTACTTGTATCACTACACACCGTCAAAGCCGCCACTGACTTGGGGCAGGAGCCTCACCCCGCTAAGGAGAGGGTGGGGAACAATGGGCGGGATCGCGACTGTGCTTACAAGAAAACGTGGACCTCACTAATCTAAGAGATTCATGAAGTGGTGTAGCTTATGTGTGACAGTTACTAACAAGTACAATGACACTATTTCTGTTCCTCATCATCATTCCTTCCCTCGGTCTTGCCATCCTTGTCATTCTGGCCATGCCATCCAGCAAGATGAAGAGAACACACCTCCTTTCCAAAGGGGCAATGTTATGTCACCCATACCTCTATGACATGAAGCCTCTATTAAGGAGTGCATGTGTGTTTGCTTACGCTACGTGAAATCGCAGTGTGCCCTGCAATCCTTTAAAAGGAGAAAATGATTTTTCCCCTGCAATCCCTTGTCTAACTCTCACTGCACTTTTTTTGCCAGCCGGGAACCACAAGCGAGGTAGCAACAAATTTGGTGTAGATTGGTACCACTGGTGTTGTGTCCTTGGAGCCCAAGAACTTCTGTTGGTGGTCAGCGGGGTAGAGTGTCTCATCTGTTTGAGCGGTGGACTAGAGCCATAGCACTTGCGGAGTAACAAGAAGAAAGCGATTGTTGTGGAGCACTTCAGTGACATTTTAGATGCGACTGCATCTCTTTCACTCACCTTGTCCCTCCATACGGCGTTGTTGTTTTCCGTCCACACCCCTCCCCCATTCTCCGCGCCGCGCGAGCTGCGCTCTCCGCCGCTCACCCCCTCTCTTCTCCGATAGCGAACACTCTCTCGCGAGGCGCATTGGATTGAATTCGATTGGGTTGGCTTGGCTTGGCTTGGCTTAGATTGGATTGGATTAAAGTGGATTGTGTTGGATTGTGTTGCGTCATAGCCGGGCCACGTTGCGTCATAGCCGCGGTCGTTCCAGCACCGGCGTTCCGATTTCGGGCACGTGCATAGACTTGATCTTCGCTGCAAATTGCACGGTTGTCCCGTTACTTCACCATCCACTACCCGTACACTTCAGCGACCACAAGGCCGTCATCATCAACGTTACGCCGCGTGTTAAATAAAGAATACATCATACGCGTTCCTCACACGTTTCACGCAATTAGAGAATCAACCCAACGGAAACACCAAGTGAACCCCCAAGATGCGTCGCATCTCCACAGGGTTCCCCTCGCGGGAAGGTGGGCTAATTTTTGTTGCTGATGCCCTGCCAAAGGGCACAAAGAAAAGTTTTACGAAGAGTTACTGACACTGCTAAACTTTTTTTTGCGTGTACATATTGCCGCGAACCATACAATGGGTTTGTTTATTTGTGTTTTGCTTTTTCCGCCCGGCTGCGCCGGTCTGTGTTATCTCTGCGCCAAGGGAAGCGCGTGTTCCATTCTTTCTTTCTGTGCCGCATGTGTTATCTGTTGTGATAGGGAGAGCATTCCGATCTAACGTGAACAGCCCAGAATAATCTTCTTGGATCTACTATGTTCTCGATGCGAATCGACGTTTCGAGAACCACACGCGCCAAAAGATAAAAAGCCTGCAGTGCGGACGCCGGGGCATTCGATTCTGCGACGCTCGCTGACGCAAGTCACTTTGTTGACCGCTGCTTCGCCGCCTCTGTATTCTTTTGAGTTGTTAGGGGAGCACAAGTTCGCTCCAATAAACTTGTTTCTCCTGCAAGACAACTGCGTCGTCCTTGGCTTTGTGACATCTGGTGGAGGTGCTGGGTACGCACCCTTCATGCCCACTGCAACCTCGGGAAGCCGCCAAGCCAGTCCAACAAGAGCCAGCCTCCGCCTGCAAGATTTTCCACCCGAGTTCGGTTTGATGCCAGAAGGGCCCAAGAGAAGGAACGCTGCAACCAACACCATGGTACAAGAAACAACGTCGCCAATCATGCTGCAGCAGCCCCAGGAACCGCCATCGTTCCGGGGAGCCCCCGCTGAAGATCCAGAGGAATGGTTGGAGAAGCTGGAGCGCGTGCGGATCTTCAACAGGTGGGACGATGAAGAAACCTTCCGGCATGTTTTCTTTTACTTGGAGGATGCAGCCCGAACTTGGTTTGAAAACCACGAGAGCGTCTTGACCGACTGGACGCAATTCAAAAGCGAGTTCCTTAAGACCTTCACGACCGTGGTGAGAAAAGAACGAGCTGCGATTTTACTGGAAACTCGAACGCAACACCCGAACGAAGGAGTCGTAATCTTCGTCGAGGAAATGAAGCGACTTTTCCGCCGTGCGGACCCAGGAATGACGGAAGAAAAGAAACTACGGTTTCTGATGCGAGGTGTGAAGCAAGAGCTCTTCGCGTGCCTTGTTCGCAACCCCCCCAAGACCGTGTCCGAATTCGCGTCTGAGGCCGCCGCGATGGAGAAGACGCTCGAAATCCGAACGAGGCAGTACGACCGCCCAATCAATGCGCTGGTTTCGGAGACGCTTGGTGCCAGCGCTATCAACTCCGACTCACTACGCGACACTATCCGCGAAATAGTGAGGGAGGAGCTGCGGAAACTGCTCCCGACGCCGCCGCAACCACAAGTCGCTTCTCTTACCGACGTCATTAGAGAAGAAGTGCAGCAAGCGCTGGGAACTTCAACGATGCCAGTAGCACCTCGCGAGCCGCAAGCCATGACCTACGCGGCTGCTGTACATCGCCCTCGCCCACCTGCACCCTATCGTCACGAGGCTCCGTACCGTCGTCCCCTCTCGCCGGCCCGACCACCTGCGGCGCAACCCCCTGCCCCAAGGAAGACCGACGTGTGGCGAACGTCCGACAATCGTCCGCTGTGCTACCACTGCGGAGAGGCCGACCACGTCTACCGTCGCTGCCCCTACAGGAGGCTCGCTTTGCGAGGGTTCTCCGTCGACGCAACCCGCCCCCGAACTGGCCAGCGCCCATCGGAGATCGAAGAGTACCTGTCCAACACCAGCCGTCGACCAGCCCGTTTCAACCGTTCGCCGTCACCCTACCCATACCAGTCGCCGAACCGCCGTAGCAATGCTGAGTTCTCACGTGGAAGGTCCCCCAGCCCACGCGGGGGAAACTAAAAGCAGCAACTTCTGGAGGTAAAGTTGCACGATCGTGGAAAAATGAAAACCCTCCAACGACGCAACGACTCGCGGAAGACAGTGACTCACAACATGCCCTCATCCCGACGACCCGACCCAGACCTGACGAGACTCCCGTACACGACAACAGCTATACGCCGCGACGCGTACCCGACCTGACCGAGACGTCCGTTGAGAAGACGACGACAACGACGATGCACAGTGCCCGACCATCAACACGTACAAGCAGAGATACGACGCCCCGACGAACCCGGAACTCGAGGACGACTGCATCTGACGTCAAGGTGTCCATCGACGGCTTTGACGTAGTCGCCCTCGTAGACACGAGAGCTGACTATTCGGTAATGAGCGGACCATTTGCGTCTAAACTGAAGAAAGTTATGACCAGATGGGACGGTCCGCACATACGCACAGCAGGAGGCCACCTCGTGACGCCAAGTGGAACGTGCACATCGCGCGTCACCATAGACGGCACAACGTACCCTGCGGCGTTCGTCGTTCTGCCTAACTGCTCCCACGACGTGATTCTCGGAATGGACTTTTTGACGGACAACGGCGCAATAATTGACCTGCAGACCAAGTCGATAACATTTTCCTCCGATCACTCCACGACGCCGCAGCCGAACCCCGATCACCGTGCTGCTGTCAGGATCGCCGACGATCACATCACCCTGCCACCCCGCGCAAGCTTGATGATCACCGTCTACTGTGAGGATGCTGCTTCTGACATCGACGCTATCGTAGAGAGTGATCGAAGGTTGCTTCTCGACCGCGGTGTCTCCGTCGCAAGAGGCATTGCGCACTTTAAGCAACGCCAATCTCACGTTTTGGTCACTAATTTCAGCGAAGAGTACCAGCATTTAAACAAGGGAGCTGCAATTGCGTTCCTCGAAGAAACGCAAGAAGCAAGTGATGTGATCGCAGTCGCCGACTTTGAACGCACACCCGTAGAAACATTCAAGCTCCCGCAGCCATTCGACGTGAATCCGGCGCTACCGCAAGAACAACGGAAAAAATTATTGGCTTTGCTGCGTCGCTATAGCGAATGTTTTTCGTCGAACGCAAAACTACGTCAGACCCCTCTAGCGAAGCACCGAATAATAACCGAAGATGGAGCCCGACCTACCCGACAGTCACCGTACCGCGTCTCTTCACACGAACGGGAAGCCATCCGGACTCAAGTCGACGACATGCTGAGCGATGACATTATACAGCCATCGAAAAGCCCCTGGGCTGCGCCCGTCATACTCGTAAAGAAAAAAGACGGCACATTAAGGTTTTGCGTTGACTACCGGCGACTGAACAAAATCACGAAAAAGGACGTGTACCCCCTCCCCCGAATCGACGACGCCCTCGACCACCTCTGCCACGCGAAGTACTTCTCATCGATGGACCTGAAGACCGGCTACTGGCAAATTGAAGTGGACGAGAGAGACCGAGAGAAGACTGCATTTATAACCCCAGACGGCCTATACGAGTTCAAGGTGATGCCGTTTGGGCTGTGCACAGCACCAGCGACGTTTCAAAGAGTCATGGACACTGTGCTAGCTGGCCTTAAGTGGCACACCTGCCTCGTATACCTCGACGACGTAGTGGTATTCGCTCGGACTTTCGACGAACACCTTGCAAGGTTGGAGTCTGCACTCGAGGCCATTCGTACGTCGGGGTTGACGCTGAAGCCTGAAAAGTGCCGTTTCGCATACGAGGAACTCAAGTTCTTGGGCCACGTCGTCAACGCCGCGGGTGTCCTACCTGACCCGGCAAAAACTTCAGCAATCGCGAACTTCCCTAGGCCGAAAGACAAGAAGGGCGTGCGAAGATTTCTCGGGCTGTGCGCATACTACCGGCGCTTCGTCGCAAACTTCGCACGCATTGCAGAGCCACTCACGCGCTTGACGAAAGACAGCACCCCTTTCAGCTGGGAAAACGACCAAGAAAAAGCATTCTGCGAGCTGCAAAAACGCCTGCAAAGCCCGCCCGTGCTCGCTCATTTCGACGGAAATGCCGAAACGGAAATGCATACGGACGCCAGTGATATAGGCTTGGGTGCCGTCCTTGTCCAAAAGCAAAGCGGCTGCGAAAGGGTAATCGCCTATGCTAGCCGTGGTCTGTCGAAGGAGGAGAAAAACTATTCTGCCTCTGAGAAAGAGTGCCTGGCTATTATATGGGCGATTTCAAAATTTCGCCCATACGTGTATGGAAGGCCATTCAAGGTTGTAACAGACCACCATGCGCTGTGTTGGCTCGCCAATTTGAAGGACCCCTCTGGCCGTCTTGGGCGGTGGAGCTTGCGCCTGCAGGAGTTCGACGTTACAGTCGTTTATAAATCCGGCAGGAAACACTCCGACGCCGACTGCCTGTCCCGCGCCCCCGTCGACCCACCACCACAAGACTCTGATGAAGACAGCGCGTTCTTCGGGATCGTGACGGAGAGCGACCTAGCCGCCCAGCAGCGTGCCGACCCCGACTTACGCGTCATAATCGAGTACCTCGAGGGATGCAACGTTGCTGTTCCTAGGAGCTTCAAACGCAACTTACCAGCATTCAGCCTGAGAAACTCCGTCCTTGTGAAGAAGAATTTCAGCCCCGGAACAAGAGCGAATTACCTTCTCGTCATCCCCGCGGACCTTCGTGACGAAATTTTGGAAGCGTGCCACGACGACCCGTCTTCCGGACATCTGGGCACAGCCCGCACTATTGGAAAAATCAAGGCGAGGTACTACTGGCCCGGCCTTACCTCTGACGTCACCCACTACGTCCGGAGCTGCCGTGACTGCCAGCGACGAAAAACGCCGCCGACAAGACCCGCCGGACTTCTGCAACCGATCGCCGTCCCATCGAGACCATTTCAACAGATTGGAATGGACCTTTTAGGCCCGTTCCCTACGTCACGATCACAGAACAAGTGGATTGTCGTAGCGACAGACTACATGACGCGCTACGCAGAGACCGCCGCTCTTCCGAGAGGGACTGCACAAGAAGTGGCGAAGTTCTTTATAAGCCAAGTTGTGCTGCGACATGGAGCCCCGGAAGTCCTAATCACAGACCGCGGAACGGCATTTACTGCGGAGCTGATGCAAGGAGTATTACGCTACAGCAACACGGATCACCGAAGAACGACGGCGTACCACCCCCAAACGAACGGACTAACAGAACGTCTGAACAAGACAATCGCAGATATGCTGTCAATGTACGTTGACGTTGAACATAAGACTTGGGACGAAGTGCTTCCGTATGTCACGTTTGCGTACAACACGGCTATCCAGGAGACGACACAGCTGACGCCGTTCGAGCTTGTCTACGGTAGAAGGCCGACTACGATGCTCGACGCCATGCTTCCGCACGTCGAAGACGACGACCTCAACGCCGACGTCCACGGATATCTTCAACGTACGGAGGAGGCCCGCCAGCTCGCTCGAGTTCGCATAACGGACCAGCAGCTGGTGGATGCGGGCCGCTACAACCTCCGACGCCGAGACGCCGAGTACCAACCAGGGGATCGTGTGTGGGTTTGGACTCCCATCCGACGACGCGGACTCAGTGAGAAGCTCCTGCGACGGTATTTCGGACCCTACCAGATTCTACGACGTGTTGGCCAACTTACCTACGAAGTAATCCCCGATGGTGACTCCGGCACATCACGACGACGCACGCGGCCTGAAGTCGTCCACGTGGTTCGCTTAAAACCTTTCTACGGACGATGACGAACTTTTATTTTCATTTGTTCGGACTGTCGCTTATGTTAGCATCGGGTCGATGCACTCTTAGAGGGGGGGGGGGTAATGCCGCGAACCATACATTGGGTTTGTTTATTTGTGTTTTGCTTTTTCCGCCCGGCTGCGCCGGTCTGTGTTATCTCTGCGCCAAGGGAAGCGCGTGTTCCATTCTTTCTTTCTGTGCCGCATGTGTTATCTGTTGTGATAGGGAGAGCATTCCGATCTAACGTGAACAGCCCAGAATAATCTTCTTGGATCTACTATGTTCTCGATGCGAATCGACGTTTCGAGAACCACACGCGCCAAAAGATAAAAAGCCTGCAGTGCGGACGCCGGGGCATTCGATTCTGCGACGCTCGCTGACGCAAGTCACTTTGTTGACCGCTGCTTCGCCGCCTCTGTATTCTTTTGAGTTGTTAGGGGAGCACAAGTTCGCTCCAATAAACTTGTTTCTCCTGCAAGACAACTGCGTCGTCCTTGGCTTTGTGACAATATGACAGTACTTGGTGGTGCCTTGCATCATTCAGCACTGAATTTTACCATTTTAGCTCTGAAAGAATTTCTAGCTCTATTATAAGGAATTTTAATTTTACATTGCTGTCAGCACATATATTTAATGCAGCTTGCCTTCTTTTCCGTACAGCAATTAAAATTTGTAGGTTAATGTACTTGAGCTGTAATGCATACAGTAAGTGTTAGGTTCTTTCGTTGTTGTTGATGATGATCTGCGTAGGTGCCTGATGGTTGCGGCACTGATGACACGACAACGATGGTTGATGGAGGGTTTTTCAAACTGTACATTTAAGCGACAGACATATACAGAATATTTTCAGACTGAAGTAGACACAGTAAGTAATAAAGTGGGTTTCTAGGTTAGCTAAGGCTTTGTGCCCGCGGCACCCCCGTCAGCGACGGACCCTGACCAAAGACTACCCAAGTGGTGAGATCCTCCCTAGCCTGACCTGGGTAGCCCGGCAATATGCCGGCCGTGCATAGCACAATAAAACCCTGAAGATTCGACCCCGAGACCTCATGTCTCGTGGTTTTAATGGGTCACCTAGTCTCCACCCCCGCTTCACAGGCCAATCAGCATCGCCGGGTGATCTCATTGGGCGGGTTACCACATCCGGGTTTAAACCGCGGTGGGCAACGCCCCCCGTAACCCTGAGACATCTGTCACCCTCTCTCACAACAGAAAAAAGAAAAATATCAAAAGCAAACCAAACAAACACAACAAACACTCAAAAACCCGCGGAGATACTTGCAAGCGGCCGGGAACAAGCTTCTGCGAACGCGGCCTGCGCCGCCCATTCCCACAATTCTCGTCCAAGGCCGGACAGCCGCTCCATGCCAGCTGAGACTCATAACCATACGCCTTAACGACCCGGCGCGTCCCCAAGATTCTCCGCCGTTGGCAGGCGATGCCCCGTTAATTGGACCATGGGCCAGAAACAGCGTGCAGGGACAACATGACATGGCGGCCGGCTCAGGCGTCGCCTCTGCCGTGCCCATCCCGGGCCGCTACGCGCACACCCTCGCACGCCTTCCCTCCGCGGGTGGACGGGCCAACAAAAGGAAAGCTATCGCCATAAATCGGCTACTGTCTAATCACAGTTGACAGCTCCAAGCCTCCCCTTCTCCAGAAGCGCAGCGGACCGAACGGTTTTACAACCTGGCTCTGTCTTAACGCGCGCGCAGATGGCCCCCTAAGCAACCGCTGCCACGTCCGCGGAGCGCGCATCGAACATCCGCCCCACGCTTTCCCAAGCTCGTGTTGTGCTTTGCCACACGCCGTTCAAAACAACTCCATTGCCCAGCTGAGGTTGAAGACAATTCATCTCCACGCAGGCGGCATGATCCAAAGGCCGTTCGCTCTTAGCAAGCTGGCTGCTATAAAGCCCTTAATGCGCCCTTCAGTATACCGCCACTTCCCACGCGTTCGACTTTTCAGTGTCGCTGGCGCCTGGAACCCTTTCACATACCATAGTTGCAGACTATCGGCGAATTAAACCAGCTGGTGCATTAATGTTGTCTAAAGAGACTTTGCGCACGAGGGCAATTTTGTTTGTCTTCATAAGGAAAACGGCTGCTCTAGAAATGCACACTTCGTGCAACTGCTTTAATGACAGCGGCGGAGTTAGGAATGAGTTTTAAAAAACTTGAGAGGTAGTTTATGAAAAACAGTTTTGCTCCGACCGACTTTATATACAGTGACCTGCCCATGCCCGCCGATGCCAAATGTTTTTTTCTCCTTGTATGGCCTTTTTTAGTTCTTTCCTATGCCAGTGCACCAGCTTGTGCTGCTTGTGATCCCCATTGAAGCATTGTGAGCTATTTATCCGGCCTGTTGTCAATGGTATATCGTCTCCTCCTGAGTTCGTTGCACTTATTATAGGCTCATTGACACAGCGCAAAGTGCACCTGTGGGCTCGACAGAGTGCTTCAGTGAATCGCTTTCTAAATGCGAAAATATTACTTGTTATGTTGCGAAACGCCTGCACCCGGTCGGTGTCCACAGAATGCACATTCGGATAATGTCTGCAAAAAGCGTCCACAACAGCTGACAATTTCCTAATGCATTCCTAACATTCCAGGTCACAGAATGGTGCGCACATCCATGGCATTCCATGGATGTTTGTTCCATGGCGAAGACCAGAAAGAAATAACCAAGAAGCACTTGGTGTGCACTGTTGCATATACTGATGCAGAAAAAATAAAACAGGAAGAAACATTTGGCGCTTGGTCAATTCCGATTTTCTTGCAACACGTTCCGTAAGAGGTGCAACACAAAAATAAATGTACATGGAAATAAATTGCTCCCGCAGTCTCTGTTGGATCTCTGCTTCAGTCGACGCAGTGCCGCAGCAGCACGGATAGGAATTCTGTAATGAGTGGCTGCACCCAATGCACTGTCGGGATTGTAGGCCTTAGGCGGCATTGGCGGAACGCTCGGCAACAAATAATGCCATAAAACACGCTGTCGCGCTCTCATCCTTTTAGATTATGATGAGACCCTGTGCAATTTTCTTGCGTTGCACTTTCAGTCAACCCGATGGTTTACTGTGGCATACAGCTGAGCAAGGCCAGCAGTGGCATGGCAGAAGCCTTTTCTTTTTGTTTGGTTCTGATCGCTTTGGTATACGGGCGTGGCTCAAAAAGGTATCACGAAGGTAACTGTGTACGGTTCTCATTGCCGGCCCTGATCACGGCCAACTGTCGTAGACCCAACTTTGTCATTTGTAGGGCTGGCGAGCCACCTCGAGGAAGGTGCTACACGGGTGGCACAGTTTACGTGAAAGAGCCGCAGCCCCTGAAGGTTTGCATCAACTAGTGCTCCTGCAGCTGGAAAATTGTTATGCTCCCACGCAACAATGACCGCATTTCCCTGCTTTAAAAGGTCAATTTGGAAATTCTTTGCACAAACTTAAGAGTTTCCTGTCAAATTTCGCATGTGTGCAAATGACCGCCCCGCCAAAAGAAAGCTTCTCCATGTAGAGTCAAGGTGGGTAAATGTTATGAATGTTTGAATGAATGGGAATGCTCAAAAATTAATAATCTATTTATTTATTTGATGTTCTCACCAACAGCATAGGGCCTTCCCGGGTGATGCACCGCATACATAGGTACAAAGAATACGAACAGGCAACATACATAGATGCCTGGATACAAGGAATACAAACAGTACAAATATGGGCAGCGTATAAATCAAAAATTGGTAAATGTGGAAGTGCAGATAGATAAATGCAAAAGTGTAGTGTTATCTAAAGGAGACACAAACATTTTTAACTGTGAAGGCTCGGAGGATGTGTCTGGAGTATGCACAGGAGAACGTACGAACATGGCAAGGAACGTACGAACACAAAGGTAGCGCTGTATGTGAGGAAACATGAGAGCAGGGATAGAAGTGCTGGAGCGACCTCTCCACAGCATGCGTATTCAAAATATCATACATTTCAGAGAGCCCTTAAACAGTACCAAATCGCTGCAAAAAACGTCTATAGGAGAAAGAAACAGACTGTTATAGGTGAGCTGGCACCGGCTGGCTGATGCCAGACTCATTGATCTGTCTGCATCAAAGCATCCATGCGGCCGTAGTGGTCTGCTTGGCACTCGCAGATGGACAGAGCTTACGAGGCAAGGACAGTCGAACTTCGAGTCAATACAATTAAACAGAAAAGCCAGGTCGCGCCTGGAGCGCCTCGCTGATAGCTCATCTAAATTCAAGATCTTCAGAAGTCCACCGTGCTCATATCGGCTCATAGGTGAGTGGCGAGAAAACACGGTTCTAGTAAAGCGCTTCTGAATCCTTTCTAGTCGAAGGGAGGAGGAAGGGCTTAAACAATTCCAAATTGCACTAGCAAAGTCGAGCTGGTAGCTCGACTTTGAATGGTAGCGAGCCAGAAGGTATGGCACCCGTGTGGTTTAGTTTTATACGTTAACTTCTCCATGGGTGAGAGTCAGGTCTGGAGGAGCCATTCTAGTCAAGGTGCTGACCGGTGATGGACATACTAACTGGAACGGTCGGTTTTTATTGGTACAGCCACTGCATTTCGTGCCAACAGTCACTCTGTGAGCAAAGTGAAGCTGGTAAGCTTGGATATTATTTATCACCACCCGATGGAGTGCGCCGTCCCTACCCAGCAATTTTAAGCACGCTGGGCCTCATTGTCGCCGGCTGCCATGGGAAGGTCGCTATCTATGAAACCAGCTGTGGTTTAAGCTGCAGTGAAGTAAAAAAAACAGCGCATAAGGAAAGATCCTTCATTCATACTCTTCACCTGACCATACACATAATGCACATGGATTATATGTGTATTGTTGTTGAAGTGCAGTTGCAAGATGCCAGAATGTAATTTTGAATGGGTGCGTGTTTACCTCTCATGGCCATTGCTATTCTTTCCGGTGCCTATATTTTGTTTTGTACACCTCATTGTAACCACACAAATGGCGTGTACAGTGCATTTGTGTAAATAAAGTTTATTTACAAGTGCGATTCCTTTTCCTGCGTTGAACCTTGTCAATATAGTTTGTATCTACTTGTCCAAGTGTCAGTCCTAGGAGTAACCTTCACCGCCAGGTCCTGCCTAACAGAATAAATTAAAATATGGCAGCAAAGCAAGCAATTAAACCTTTATTTTTCACTAAGTGCATCAATGAAATTTTCACTGAAGAACTGTCTGTTGGTTTGTATACACTAGCCGGCAGGAATGGCCTCTATGGCAGTATTACAAATTGAAGGAGCTCCCATTCGTAACATTTCGTAACATGACTGGGATAACAACTTGACCGAAATATTTACACAGGTGGCACAATTTTGCACTGCCACTGAGCGCGTTGCCTACCTGTCTGCTATTTTTGTCTGAAAAGGCAATATCTGGTGTACACCACGCTTTGCTCACTGTTGAAAACAATATCCCAAATTCTGAAAGGCTGCAATAAATTAACACTGGCCTGTCAAACAGCACTATATTTTTTTTATTATTATTATAGATCTGAAATTAAAGATCCTATATTGGTCTATGTAATTGAGCGACCCCTACAGCTGAAACACATACCATTTGTGTGTGTGTGTTTGTGTGTGTGTGTGTGTGTGTGTGTGTGTGTGTGTGTGTGTGTTTGTGTGTGTGTGTTTGTGTGTGTGTGTGTGTGTGTGTGTGTGTGTGTGTGTGTGTGTGTGTGTGTGTGTGTGTGTGTGTGTGTGTGTGTGTGTGTGTGTGTGTGTGTGTGTGTGTGTGTGTGTGTGTGTGTGTGTGTGTGTGTGCGTGTGTGTGTGTGTGTGTGTGGGAGGGGGGACGCTTTGGGGGGCTATGGATCAATTTTGACCACTTGGGGACCTTGAAATGTGCGGCAAAATCTCTACACACAGGTTTTCCTTTTCGCCTCTACCAGAAAAATGGCTGCCATGGCTGGACTTGAACCCACATCTTTGATCATGGCAGTGAAACATCCTAGCCGCTGGGCCATTAAGTTACAAAAGTACACAATGGTTTTATTTTACACTGGATCTATTTCTTGTTAGCAGAAACGTAATTTAAAACATAACAAAAAGTGCTTTTTGGTAACTTTTGCTTGCATCAAAAGCCTGCTAAGGTTCCCTAGAGAACGCACAGCTCCTTAATCAAGCTATAGAACACAGGCAGATCCTGAAGACATTTTTCAGAAGATCGTAAAATAGAGATCCACGGTTAAGGCAAATGTGTTATCCTAAATTATATGGACCGAGCTTTCAAAATTTAAGTGGTGAGAAAATTCGATACCCTGGAACACATGAACAAAATAGCCTAAAAACTTCAAACAGCGCCTCTAAAGTGAGTGACCTAGCGTAAATTATGCTGTGTTTTTCCTATTTTGATTATGCCTCAGGCAGCGCCACATTTAGCCAGCAAAGCCAGCTTGCAAATGTGATGTCAGGCTGGATATCACAGGTGCCACGCATGCATACCTTATTTAACGCTATTTTGCTACTATAGACAGCAAATGGCAGATTTATGCTGTACGCTTCTTCTATCCGAAGTGCAGTTTTACTGTTCTAAGTATTCAAAATTTACGAACACACCTATAAAAGTTTGCTCTGCCATACAACATGCAATCCTTTAGGCTTCACCGCAATAAACGCCTGTTTGGGTCGGCTTTTCTGCACGGCGCCTAAGTCTAGCAAGAAAGCCTAATGCAAGCAACACCTTGAGCAAAGCCAGAGTGGTAACTCTGGTGTACATTAACTGAAGTGGAATGTTACCTGTGCAAAGTTAATAAGCCGGAAAGAAGTGTCCGGCTATGAAATGGCATGAACGAGAAATTTAGTTATTGTTGGCTATGCGTCGGTAGCATACTGGTCCTAGTAGGCATGCATAGCAAGGGCCTTATTTCAATGACTGGAGGTGCTGCAGCCTGTCAAATATACTTCTATTCACAGCACGTTGAAGAACCCACATGTCTTCAAGAAAATGTGTGCCAAACTTTTTTTCACTGCTCCACTGTCTCTTATTCACCTTTTTTTGTACCATTTCTTAATCAGTGCATACACTCTACATGTCAGGTTGTGATTAACCAATTTATCTTTTCTCTCTTTTTGAGCTCTGCTTTCGAAGCTGTAAACATGCTAAAGCAATGATATTCAGTCGAACGTATTTTATTCCATCTGCAGTCACTTTTCCATTTGTGTGTGATTTGCGGTACAAAATTTGATATTTGTACACCCCTGCAAAAAGGTGTATCGCAGGAGTAGTAAATCTAATTCCTTTGGATGAAGTGAAAGTTATTTTTCCCCAATCTGAAGCAGCGTGCAAAGCTTGCTTTGTTTTCTGTAAATTACATATCCTCCATTATAGAAACAAAAAAAGAATTTGGGACTCCTTTAAGCAGTAGCGCTTGAGCGGGGAAAGCACAGTTTGATTATCGTTCCGATTTTTTTTTGGTTCAGACTGACAAGTGTGACACTGAGCAGTGATATCAGTTGAGATACTTTGCCTGTCCACCCGTGAGACTATTTTGCCTGCAGAGCCAATGCACTGCACGAATACGAGGCAATGAAGCCCCAAAAGCCGGAACCCGGATATATATATATTGTAAGAAAACTAAGCTTGAGCTTTGTGCTTCTCACAGTCGCCGGCTGTCCTCTTTGCTGTCTTAGTAAATTGACCACTGGCTGTGCTCAGCTCTCTTTTCCCAAACCTTCACGCCTCTACTACGGTTAAGACGAACTCTATGAATAGGATGAACAACACTTTTGCTTGCTTGTAACATCCGCAACGCAAAAACCTCAGCCTAAAACAAATTTCTGGTAATACATCTTTTTACGATTTCCTCGAGTTTGTCTTAATGAGAGTCTACTGTATATATGCTCTACCCTGCTCTCCTTACTGTCGTTCTCTGTGTATCCTGTGCAGCTACAGCCCTCACTAAGTGGGCCCAGATGGAACCCGCTTGTCTTTAGCGTGTGTGAATGAGACGCAGCATAAGTTGCTCTTCCTTTGTTTTTGTTTTTTTTTTTCTTGTGGGGGGGGGGTTGGCTATTGAGGCGCCAGACAAGTGCATGAATATCTCGTGGTCAGCCTCCCTAGTGGGTGTGCATTACTAATACCCTGCCCTTGCCAATCCTCGAGTGGGCATGTGCCATTCTTCAGCGCACTTTCACACAGTTTGTCGTAAGAAGTATGCTAAGCCCCTTGTTAAGTGTGTGATTAGACACCCTTGACTTGACACAAAGTTTACATCAGCCAAATTACCTGATGTTTTAGGGACCATTTGAAAACGCGCACTTTAGGTAGAAAATTACCCAGGCTGTTTCATTGCAAAGGTTGTAATTGTGTACCCAAATTGATAAACAAAAATAGCGGAAGGAAGCTGGGGTGTAATGGCACATTAAGTTCGTATCAAATGAAGGAGAACAATATGTGTGAGTGAGACCCCTCTTTATCAATCTACTCCAAGGAATGTGCCTTCTTAGATAACTTCTTTTTGTGTGTGCCGTGGCCCAATGCTTGTGACCTTTTGTTATTGCTTCTCTTATACCTAATGGACATACCCTAAAAAATCAGTTGCAAGTCGCGTCCCTCCTGTTAAATCAATCCTGGGTGATTTGGTATAAAGCAGCACCTCATCTTAATGCCAAATACAAGCACAAAACAGTCAGCACTATTCTGCTCTGTGTATTTGCAACCACCTGGAATGCAGTCTTTCTACCTAACTTGCTGAAATTATTAAGCGAAGCAGGCATCATAGTGGGTAGCACAAGCCACATGCAGTAACTAGAGCTTCTATGTATGTACAGTTAAAATGCATTGTCCGTTTCCTTGTTCACGCTTCGCACGAACTTAAGATTACATGCTTTATAGATTCTTCTAAACGGAAAACAAAAGCTGGCACACGTGAAATCATGCAAGGACTGAAGATCCCACAGGCTAGAATACACTACAATTTCAAACAGACTTGGCAAGCTAGAATACACTACAAACATACTGAAGCGGAGCTTGCAGGCTCTAGTATAATATAAGACCGTATCGAAAAACACTAGGCTATTCATAGAAGTCCTGAGTAATTAGTCACTATTGCTAGGCATATTCCATCACAACTATGAGATAAAAGTGAAGGCCGGAAGCACGAAAGCCAATACACGAAGAAGCACAGGCTCCAACGTCGAAAGCTTGCAGGGAGCGTAAAGCTCGCCTTCCACTCAGATTCCTTGGCACAAACGGGTGGTTGTGCTGCACCAAATGCACCACGGTGAGCCAACTTCACACAAGGATCGCACGGAGAACACTCAGCAGCAGTTTGAAGAAAGCAACCAGCAAGATGGGCACATTTCCGGCGCTGCACAGTGGAGCTCGGCTTCTTCTGTAGATCGGGTCATGCGCGATACCCGGTTCTAGGTTCCGTAGTGCTGGGCAGCATCACAGCCACGCCTGTCGTGATCATAGCAGACCGCAGCGACTAAAAACCACCCGCAAAACGGACGTTGCAAAGATGTTCCAGGCGCGTTGCAAGTGTTGCCAGCATAGCCATGAGGGGCAGCGTCCACCGTTGGTCGCGGTGGGAACAAATCAGTGTTGCCAGCACGCGTTTCTTGAGTATGCTGGCAACAACGTCCGGTCGGCGGGCAGGTTTTGGTCGCTCCGTTTTAAATGCAGAGCATTTCAGTAACTCACGATGTCACCCGCGTTGACGTCCGTAGTAGTCCGCACCGTCGTTGTCCGCACCCCTCCCTACACTATATAAAAAAAATACTATCCGGCGCCCGGTTTCGATCCCTCGACCCTGCGGGCGGAACGCAATGTACATGGTGCTCTACCCACTGCGCCACAAAGCCGACACAGAATGTGAGGCTACGAAGGCGCCTTATATCCTTGACTCATTCAAACTACGTCAAGAAGCTGCTGATACAACGCATTCACTACCACCACCAAACACTAAACATTAACGCAATACACCCACCCCCTATGCGACGCATTTACTCGAGTCCTCCTCGCGGGGAGATGGGACCGCCAAAAATAACGCGTTGTGGACTGCGTAGTAAGGTGCCGGCACGTGCGAGAACCGCTCGTGCTGTTCGTTCCAGGCAGGGGGCGCGCGAGCACTGCGAAGGCGGGAAATTTGAACTGCTTTGGACAAACCTCCGTTCAATTCATCAAGAGAGAAGTGAGACAGGGAGGCGAAGAGCGTGATGGGTAGTAGCAGTAAGCGGATAACGGTGCTCTGCATTTACGACAGCTTTCACGTTAAGTGGAACGGCTTTATTTTTTCCACTACCCAAGTATTCGTGCTCGGCGGTGTTTATTCTCCGGCCACCCACAATGTTGCCCACCGAGCCTGGTGGGGCTTCTGAACTTAGCGGACAACAAATATCAGGGTTGGGGGGCGCCACACACTTGTCACAAGGCATTTACTTGGCAGGGGCACCAGTCTACTACCGTCTTTCGTCCAAATTGTCAACGAAAGGTGGATATACGCGGCCATTTTTTCCATTCGAAGCTCCCAAACCAATGTGTGCATTTCCCTTCCCGTTTCGCAATGAGGCGGTAGGGTTTTTTTTCACGCTCTTGTTAGGCTGAGCTATTTTTTTTTTTTGCTTCAAAATTAACCCATTTGGCTGTAATACTTGTGCGAATTTCAATGAGGCCTTTTTTCTTGAAGGTGTTCCGCACTGCGTACCAGTAGGAACTCCTTTTCTTTCCAATTGGCTGCACATGTTATTGTTGCAACGCCGCTGATAACCTCGTACTCCTAGGACCTTTGGGGTGTCCAACTGGTTAGGTTGCTGGTTTCACGGCGTATAGGTTCCGGTTGGCTCCCGGGAGCTCCCTAACCATTTTTGGTACGAGTAGAGCTGTTTATGCTTTTCGTGCCGGCGTGTAGCATTACCAGCAAAAAATACCGATAAAAAAGAGCAAGCGCACGTGAGCGTGCCCCTCTCAAGGAGCGCTGGGCACTGGCCAGGCTTTCCCCACCTGAGGAGCTTTCCAAAAATACCGCACAACTGCCGAGCGCACGTGACCATGCGTTTCGTGAGGAGCGCTCTCTGTCGGCCAGCTCGATCTTCAAATGCTATCTACCCAGCGCTCGGGCCTGCTCTCAAGCGTGCTGTTCTACTCGCCTGTTCACGTGCGTTCGCGTCTGAAGTGAGCAGCACAGACACCGAGTGCGCGCTACAGACGTCGAGTTCGCGAAGCCAGTTTCCGTTGCTTGTAGCGCGTGTCAAAGCTATCCACTTGGGGCGACATGTCAATGTCTGTGGGCAAAACGATCCGAGACCTTTCAACGGCAAGTTCGAAAATTCATATGGGGTGCAACAGCTGGGTCTGCGACAACGGGAGAGGGGCCGCCAGTTTTACTGTTTCTCCAGCCTTGCACCACAAGTGTGAGCTGCGCCAATTTCTTTTTTCTTCAGGCGCGCACCCTGAAGGCGCGCACCCTGTTCGTAGGCTACTTGCCTCCTCACCACTTTCGCTCGCACTTCTTGGCGCAGCATTTTCTCTCTCTCTCCTTTTCGCCAATGATGGTAGCTTTCTTTTAATCTTCCGCAAAGACAGAAATCAAGCTTAAACAGCCCCCTGTTAAAACATGTATTAGAGCAGCTTGATTGGCCTATCGACCCCGTTAATCAGAGGCAACAACTGCCAACTTATTCAATCAATCAATCATGCTTCATATCATTCCTCCACTGACATAGAAATACTGTGGCCAATATTCAAAAACATTGTACTGCTCTGCATTCGCAACGACGGACCAGTAAAAACAACATAACAAATAGGCGTAACCTCCTGCTGAGAACAAGGTCGCGGGTTGGATTCCCGGCCGCACTGGCCGCTTTTCTGATGGAGGTGAGACCGTGCGTACGAAATTTCGGCGCACGTTATAGATCCCCAGGAGATCAAAATTAATCCGAAGCCCTCCACTATGGCGCCCCTCATCCCCTGCAATCCGTCGCCGCCTTAAACCCCACAATCAATGACTCAGTCAATCAATCAATCAAATAAGCATAACCCACGGAAAACACGACACGTCATCCGTGCTAAATGCAGGGATAAAATATTTGGGAAATCGCTAAAGCAGAAACTCAGTCTTTGTAGAAATGCACTTTTTACTGCTATCGCTGAGTTGAAGTCGCAGATTAAGATGATCAAATGTCATTATTTCAAAAATGTCTTGCCTAGCTTTATACCTAAAACATTTTGAGATTAATTTAATCCTAAAAAGTTAAAGCAGTTCGCTCAACGTGTAAGCCGGCAAATGCGCAGCCGCTATTCGTCGGAGGAGCTGTGGCGCCGTTTTCCTCTTTTTGCTACAACCTGTCCCACTCTTCTCTTGTCTGTCTCACTGCTCCCTTGCTGATTCGAACGGAGGTTTGTTCAATACAATTCAATTTTCCCGTCTCTTCAGCGCTGGTGTGCCTCCTCCAGGAACAGCTCGGGTCTTTTTCTTTATCTTTTTTTTACTTTCTCTGCCTCTAACGTCTTCTCTTGTGCCTCTCTTCATAACGCGCGTGCTAGAGCCGTCTACACCATTTTGAACACCTCGTTTTTTTTCTTCTGCGGGAATTGTTTTAGCTTACTGTCCTAAAAACCTACCAAACGAGCATTCCTAACTGAATAAACGCGGGGACTTCCGGTTAATAGATATATTTTGCCTCATACGTACCTGCAGTTTTTTTTAGCTAAATAGTGAGGACATGTATGACCAGTGCCAGCCGTTCCAGGGGTTTCTAACGGTTCTGCCTATATAAACCTTTGATTCGTGTACCAGTCTAACTTTTCGCCGAAAGGCTGAATCGATGGACAAGGGGGCGAAGCCTCTGTTTGGGTGCGTGACACCACATGACTGAGGTGGCTGATACCATGACAGTGAACGAGAAGACGAGAAGGCAAAAATATTGATTTCGTTGATTGTAGGGATCTTTAACGTGCGCACAAATCTCGAACACACGGGAGTTTTTGCTTTTCGCCTGCATGAGCAAAGCGGCGGCCGGGAATCCAACCCGGCACCTCGTACTCAAGAAGGCAAAAATAACCTCAGTACCTAAATCTGAAAACTGTAATCATGACTCAAATAACAGACCCATTTTTATTATGCACGGTATGCAAGGTTGTGGAACACACCATTTTTAAACATTTGACGTCGAACGAAAACGCTTTTTGCGAATATAAAATCGTGGTCACTGACCAAGTCAAAAAGGAAACAATTTGACGTTTCGGAGCCCATGCGGGTTCCTTGTTCACAATCTACGGGTCAAACGGGTGACGGGTGTTCACAATCTACGGGTTCCTTGTCCTTTTTGACTTGGTCAGTGACCACGATTTTATATTCGCAAATATGACCCCTGTCCAGACGAAGTTTCGTCGAACACTCGACTACGAAAACGCTTTTTATCGTCCTACCAACATGGTTTTGTAGTGGCGTATCTACAGTGACTCTGCTAACTGATCTGATATACCACTTCATCGAGCGTGTTATGCACGTCCTTTCGTGCTGCGTTAGAACTATGAACGAAGTGTCTTGTCCTCTGCATGCCATGAGTACAAGTAGGAGGAAATATTGTGACGTTCATAATAACTAAAATAAAAATATGTTGTTTCTGCGCCCGTTTCTTTCAATCCTGCAATTCTGCCCCAATACAGCCAACACCCAGTGTTAAAAAGTGTTGAGCTAACATTTTGTTCGCACATATATGCGTAAGTTAAGATACCTTGAAAGTTCATATGATTCTTATGCATTATTTCTTTTTATTAAAGCCCTTTCTGCTAGAGTCCCAAATATGATTCGCAGTATCTGTAAATAAATCAA
Source organism: Haemaphysalis longicornis (assembly GCF_048455015.1). NCBI lineage: Eukaryota > Metazoa > Arthropoda > Arachnida > Ixodida > Ixodidae > Haemaphysalis > Haemaphysalis longicornis. Next base: position 33,642,302 of record NW_027526295.1, on the reverse strand, counting down.
ATACTTCTGTACCTTCAAGGGTTGCAATTTTGTCTAATTATAAAACCAATGATCACATTTTATTGCATCAGCTTTTTATCTTTATTATTATAGATCAAAATGTCGGACAGTACCCATGGCTAGCGCTACACATGCGCTCTTAGTGTAAACATTCTTGTTACTTCCGTAACTACCGCACTCAAAGTACTTCAGTGCGCCTATAGCGGTGCGATTGTGCCCTGTTATAAAACTAATGATCCTGTTGTCTATTGCGTCTGTTACTTCTTCCCTAAGTTACTCTGAACTTAAGTATCGGACAGTCATCCGTTCTATCTTACTCATGCGCTTTTAGGGTAACATATTTTTTTTCCTTTCCATCGTTTTTTTTTTTGTTAGCATGAAATAAAGTGTCGGACAATTGCCCTAGATAGCCCTACCTACACATACGCTCTTGGCGTAAATAAGCTTTTCTATTTCCGTATTTTCTATGCTGAAAATACTCCTTGATGTCCCCCATGATGCGGTTCTGCCTACTAATTACAATCTCGATGTTCATTTGCTGTTTGCGTCTTTTCGTATTCTTTTCGGTTTTCTTCTACACTCAGGTAATCGCGCACCCCAAAAATGGGATTTTCTTTTTTGTTTCAAGTCCTTCTTGCTTTGGAAACACCTAAATTTTCGCTATCGGCGTAAAAGTATACTACTTGTGTCATTAGAATGCTAAATTCCCCCTGCAGAACTTAATACATGCCTGTAACACACGTTTATAAGTTGAAGGCCAGGACGCATTTACTAGATGCAACTTGTGTTAGCTATTGCCGCCAAGGCTCGGCGATGGCGGGGCATGAGGAGGAGGGGCAGATGGCGGGGGGGTGGTTCTCGCATTCTATGGCTCCTGGGTTCCAATCCCAGTCCCACGTAATATTCTTTGTCCGCTTCTGTTGTCTTCTTGCCGTGAACCTTTTTTCTGACCATCGTTAGGTGACGCGGCATCCGTACGCCATGCATTTTCAACTATAGGAGCATTTATGGCGTCCGCATTAAAATTCGTTATTGGCGGTGAACACTAACCAAAGCTCGAAAAGATACCAAATCTTTATTACATTACACTCTATTTTGCCGGCGCTTGAGGACGCCTCTTCTGTGTAGAACATTTTTGAACAACAAAATTTTTCTTTAAAGTTACTCTCTTCGAAGAAAACTTATCCGGTTTAGATTTTCTGTTTATGGCCGTTTTTGTTTCTTCATCCCGATTTTCTTTGTTTAAATTTAGTAATGAGCACATCACAGGTGCATTTATACACCAAAATGTTTGCACAAAGTGGCCAGGGCAGTCACAACAAGAGTTACCCCTCTCCTTCCCTGGCATCTTAATGTCGTTTCTTCGTACGTACTAAGATCTTAGCCGTACTACGTACAATTTATACCTCAATCGTCTTAGTTTGGGTCTGTTTCAAGTATTGTTGTTTACACAACGCTGTGTGTGTAGCTCCAGTTTAACTCCAATGGAGCAGTGGAGACGCAGTTAATGTTGTTTGCACACGACACACGGATCTTTTTACCAACCCCCCAAGTTGGGAACTCCGAAAAAAAGCTTGTAACACCGTCCCCGTCTGCATACGAAGGGATGGTGGTGGTGTTTTTCTCTTTTTCGGCGGCTGCGTCTGCACAGGCGGCAATAGCGTAATTTAGACTTCTTTGCAATCCTTTCTAAGGTTTATACATTCACTCATTCATTTATTTTGCATTTTCGTAACAAACAACAACAGAAAATGCCGGAAATTTATTGCAATAAAATTATTCACTCCAACAAGAAATTTTACACATATTCGTATATAGAGACGAGGGTACCAATGCCATAACTCTGAAGCCGGCCCTCGGTAGTTTAATACTAAGGTAGCATGTAATCGCAGCGAGCAAAATTTTTATTCTAAAACAATCACGGAAATACATGCAACACTTCAAAAATTCAATTTTATATCCCTATCAAGACGATTTGCAATACCTACTACCACCTGAAAAAGAACTATTACAAAATATTCTCTTCTTTCAGCAAAAAATATTGTACCGTGTACTTTTTTTCATTCACAAAGGAATGAAGTTTGATCAAATACACCAGTCAGGAAAACTAGCAAAAGCGTGTAAGGGCAGCCAAAGAGAAATACCTTTAGTACTGTTTTTAAAAATACATGTAACGACTGATGATTTCAAAGTAAGGAGCAGCTGTTCCGGAGTTGAATAGCGGTGAAGTGGGTGCGTTCTTTCCCGTAATTCGTATGAACCATCAGGAGTAAAAACTATGACGGGAGGCAACCCTTGTGGGGCTTATATAGCGTACAGAATCGACGTCTACGAACTGAAAAGGAAGGTGATTGTTTGAAGCTTAATTAACAAGATTGGAAGATTCTACTTCAATCAATGATCAATATGGATACTACACCGAACTGGTTACCCATTAACGAAATATCAGCACTAAAATGTCTGATCGCTTGGTTCTGCATATGTTGAACCGATTTTGAGTGACATTCATAAGTGTTACCATACAAAATGATGTCATATGTAATTTGATAGTGTATAAAGAAGAAATAGAGTGATAACAGTGCGGAAGGTGAAAAGAAATGCCGGCTTTTTATGAGCGCACGAATTCCGAATGCAGTGCTTTCTTTAGCAGTTCGCTTTCCACCACAAACTGCTCTACTCTGTTTGTGTAGCTTCCTGTTCATTGCCTTTATTTTAATATTTCAGAAGATTGATAGGAAGAGGAGTAAGAAACATCTTTATTGTGGAGTCAGCCCTAGGAGAGCGTTAACTCGAGGGCCAGTTCGCTTCTTCGGCTTTGTTCACCAGCCAAAAGTGGTGGTTCGAGTCCGGGATGGCCTGCACTTTCTCCTAATGCTTGGGAGAGGAAGAGACGGGGGCTCCCGGAGTCTGGTCACAACACCTGCGATCAGATTGTTTTCTTAGATTCTTGGGTATCTGGATCTGGGTCGGTGTTTTGCATCAAATGTGCCCAACGGTACCTGCCTGCTTGCCATGCTGACAGGTATCATCAGCTCTACCTGTGGAGGGTAGGTCCTTTTGGCGCAACTGTTTCTTTTTACCGGCTTGCGCAGCGTCCCCTTTCTCACAGCCCTCCTAAGCGCATGAGGTCGGCCTCACTCTTCTCGTCTCACGCAAATTCAATTTCTTTTGGACCATCCTCTGTACCTCAAAGCGAGTTTTTGTAGCTCACGCATTCAATAAAACCTGCACAGGTAAGGCTTTCGCCCTAATTAAAATGGAAAGAGACTTACAGTCGTATAATAACACTACGAAACACAACGCGGACTTGCGACCTCTGGGGTATCATTTTCTATGTCCTCCGCGTCCTAATAGCATGTACAGTGTTTGAAAAGCGAGGCACGAACATTCTAGTGGTATGTAAACAAAACGCACTCTACCGCACCTAGAACACTCACTGTCAAATCAAAAAACAGTGAGCTGAATCAGTATTGAAAAATTCTTTGCCGAAGTCAATTTGTTGAAGGAAATCTCGCGCAGGAACCAAATTTTTAAAGGAAATCTCGTATACCACGCAAAACCAGCCTGTCCCCCACTACGGACAGTGCTCATGCTAAGACAATGTATGATGCGCGAGCGTTGCCAATATCTAGTACTTACAGGCGTCCATGATCAAGTGAAGTGATACCACACTGTAAACGCCTTGATGAAGCAGACGAGTGCCCCCAACACAGGCAGTATGTTCAAGACAGGTTGGGAAGGCAGGCCGGAACTCGGCTCTAAAAAATAGGAAAAGAATGCCGGGTTCTAGTCTTTCCGGGAGGCTTCTTCATTTATGGTCAACGTAGTTGAAATTAAACTAGAAAATGACTGCATAATTAAGGCCAAATAGGTTCCACAGAGTTTCTACATAGTTTGCAATCGCTATCAACAATTAAAGAACCAGTCATGCGACAAGGTTTACATGTGTCAATTACCGGTGGTTATTAACATTTCCGAATCGGGTATATGAGTTAGTGTGCAGGCGAAAAGCCAGTAGCTGCACACGGGTTGTTTCTAACAATTATTAGGCAGCTCTATCGTTATGACGGAGAAATCTAGCCTCGCCACCAGCTACTGGTATGCGTACGGTGCCTTTCCCTCGCTTTGATATGTGCGCACGAGCTACTGCCTCGTTCTTTTCCATCACTGCTGTGTGCTGGCATCGCACGAACAAGTTCGCCAGGACTCTATGCATTATTCCAATAAAAAATATTGCCAGAAATTCAGCTGAACAAAAAGTTTGCTTCAACGGTTACCTGAGCTTTAATGCAGAGGGTATCACGTCTCAGTCCCAGTTTTAATACAAGTTACACCCAGCAGCATGCTCAGATGCAGGAAACCCACCGTAAAGCGGAGATCCCCACGTTGGATGGCCATTATAAATTGCAGTATTTCCAAGTTTAATTCAGGTAATTAGGTATTCGAAAGATCGAATAAGAAGCAATGACTATTTCTTTCTTGAATTCGTTTACCCTCGCACTTGTGTGTGCAGCGATCCAGTAAATGCATAAATAATGTATCGTGACTCTGCAATAAAACATTTCCGACTGTTCTATACCCTCGTTACTGAAATTTTAAGCGCCTCGCTATCCAATCGTTTGAGCGGAGGTGAAGCATTTTTAACGAACCCGAGCAATCGCTCTTCTGTAGAAACCTGGAGAATATTATAAGGCTTCTGAGAAGGCATTGAGTAATTGTTTAACGATAAAGCTCAGGCACAATCAGTTCCCTCTGCAACTACTCCGGTAATGTCAACCCTTAGCAACGTTATTTCATTTCTATTTTTGAGGTAATGGTTTAAATAGATTTTGAAGACATTTCTCCCAGCCAAACGCTTCTTATTAATTTAGATCTTTTCATAAACATCTGAACAAGTGGTAATGGTTGGGTAGGCATTGTGGTGGTGTAAAGTTGCCTTTGGAAGCCACTTTACGGGATTGGCTCAGTGGCGCTATTACTGGTGGATTAAGTAATGTTTGTCGTTCATTTATGGGGCGTCTGTTAATCCTCCCACAAACAAGTTTTGAAACGTACTTTGGTCTCGACAAATGTAAAACTGATTTTCTGCTTTTATCATGCCTAAATTATTTTGGAGTACTCATATGGAATAGATTTATCATGCGTACTACCTGCCACCGATGAAACGTGCAACAAACTTTGAAGGAAGCTCTTAAGAAAAGATTTCCTCTTATAAGTGACCCAAGTGTTTTCACGCGGCGTTGCAGAGGGAAGGATTTACTTACGCTGATCTCTTCCAGGTGTTGTTGAGGGCAATACGGTAATCTGGAACACAGGCTCGACTCTGACTCTTTTTTCTCCCGTGCTGAAGGCTGCCGCGGTCGGATTTATGCTTGCGTGAGCAACTTCAGCGAATGGAATGGTTGATGGCACTGTGAAGAACATCCAAACCATAAGACACATTACCGCGCTGTTACCCGTATGAGCATATTAATTAGTATTCACTTCCGAAAGAGGTGTATGAGGGAAAACAGGACAAGAATTCCTATTTCGCGACGTCGCGTGACTACAATACTATCCGGATGTCGAAACAGCGCACACGAATATACCAGTACATTAAAAGCAGCGCACACTCATTCAAGAAAACAGAAAGGGAGGAAAAAATAATTAAGAAAATCAATTAAACGATCAAGTCTAAGTGGCTCCGCATTAGGTACACATTTGATTTTAGTGGTCTGAGAGTCGTTTCCGGAGATTGACTGTTTGGGATGTGAAAGTTTTTTATTACCTTTGTTATGTTAAATATGTTTAAATTGGCCAGTCGGGCGAGATCGTAAGGGTTGCTTTCAAAGGCTGATAGTAATAGATGTGATGGCTGTAATTTTGAATGTCGCAATGCGATAAAAGAGGCAGTCCTTAATGACGGCGTAGGTCACTTGATGTGGCTGAGCAAGATGTCCTCAGCAGCGGTGTCCAACTCCCTATTAAACCGAAGGTTAGTACAGTTCTGAGAGGGTTGTGCATGGCTGGTGTGAGGACCTCCTCCATGAGTGGTGGGATGACGCCGATGTATTGCGTACGCACACATTGTTTTGGAAATACGTTTAGGTTTGTGTGCGTCTCTTTGCAGCCATTGCACAAAACAAGGTTGATATAAGAGAGCCTTGCCGCACATTTTTTTAAACGAAAGGACGCACCCAAGAAACGTGAGGGGAAAGGAGTCAGAACACAAAACCACTCGCGCTATGCGCCTCCGTAGCGATATTCTTGTATTTATCCGGCATCGGAATAACAGAACTATTTGAACCCCCGCTGCACGTTCACGTAACGGCAATACACATTTGTTTACTTTTAGGTGCGGATCACCCTAGGACCGCACAATTTTCGACCGCGTCCGCGCGCATAGCATTTAAATTTGCAAAAAATCACACAGTCACCGGCAGGATTCGAGCCTGTGCCTGGTAGACCAGACAGAGTTAGAGTCAGTCGTCTTACCCATTGGGCTACGAGCGTTTTTTTTTTTATTGTCCATTGGGCTACGAGCGTGAGTTAGTACCCGAGAGTCAAACGGCTTACTCCCTCGTCTGTAATGGTGAGGAGTACCTTACGACCTCCCAAGGTCCATCCGCGTCCATCTGTGCGCACACCACCATCAAGCGAAATTCTATTTGAGCCGTGAGTTGCAGTTCCATTTGGGGAATAATCAAGGTGCAACTCACGGCTCAAATCGAATGACGGTCCCGGCGCAAATCTGATGTCACTCGGGGCGCAACTTGGATATCATTTCGAGTCCCCGTACTCCACACCCTCGCCATCATCCACGGAATGGAGATGCTGCCATTTTTTTACCTTCTTCGATCAACCGATTAGCTGTGAGGTAACCAGCTTAACCTAGACCTCACATAAAAGCATAAGGACTACACACTCCTTCACATTCGCAGACAGGCAATGAAGTGATTCCTGAGAGCTGGTTTTGATCAGATTGCAGTGTAACCGTCGCTAGAGATTTATTTGTTTACCGTTTTTAAACGGTAGTACTCTTTACTCGATAAACCAACTCAAAACCTTACATCTACAGTATGCATGCGTGAAATCTCACTCGAAATTTTCAGCGGAGTTTCCGTGAGCACAAAACAGTGACATCGACCGTTTCACCACGCGTGAATACCACTTGTCACCGCCTCTTTGGCGTAATGGCAGTCGTAGCATTATTCGCACCCTAACTGACAAGCCCGGCAACACCCTTACCTCACCGAGCTGGTACTAGCAATTAATGCGGGCGTAATCAAGGACGTCTTACACGACAAGAGAACAGAACAAGGATGTACACCTACAAAGATAGGCGAACTCCTTGACCCCCTACAGGGAGTAATTAACAGGCTCCATCTCAGTGACACCCTCAAAGAACCTCCACGCAAAATTTCACTCCGCCACCCACTATCCAATACACGCCGACTGAAACAATAGCCCTTCAAGGGAACTGCAACAGCATCAAAAACCAATGTTGAACTCTTCTCTTAAAGTAAAAGATATTCGTCCATCTCGAGAAACTCATTCGATAATCCACATTTCTGCTTCTGTGGCGCATAGTAATCATCCATTCTTCAACCAACAGGAAACTCTGCAGCCCCAGGCTACTATGCCGCGCCCATTCAATCTCAATCTTACTTCAACACCCGAGACATCACTCCTCCAGAAAACACTTCACCATGTTATGAGGTTGTCGCGGCCCTCACGCCTATCCCCAGTGGGCGTAAACTCATTATTGTATCTGCCTACTGCAGGCCGCTCAGCTCGAAAACCAGCCACCCTTTCTTATCACACGACACGACGCATGACTTTACATATACATATTGTTACGAGGCAGATGCGAATAAGCTTTCTATTTACAGATAATTACAGCTGAAGGCCAAGAGACCAAAGCCAAGGAATCTAATGCAGCTCGTGCCAGTCCGTTTCTGCTCGATCTCTTCTTCGTCTCTCGGCTTGCTGTGCGCGCCCACTGATGAGGCACATACCCATAGGTGAAGTGTACGATGGATTGACCACCTGGTGGTCCAGCCCAATGCTATGTGAAATGTTCCGAGTGTTACGTAGCATGATCCCCCCCCCCCCTCCGGCGGGGTAAGCACCGTCTCGGTGCACATTTGAAATTAGGCTCATTGAGCAGGTGTGGCCGTTGAGAAATAGGGCTTGAAGCGGCCGACGTGGACTAGTTGAGCTGCAGGGTCCAGGGACGGTGAGGACGAAGCAACACGAACGATTTCGTAGGTGACCGGTGTGACCATGCGCTTAATGCGATAGGGGCCTTTGAAGCGAGGCTGCAGTTTTTCGGAAAGTCCAATTCGGCGGCATGGCGTACTGCCCAGGACCAAGGAGCCGGGCGTAAAATGGGCGGTGCGATGTTGCTGGTCATAGCGGTGCTTCTGAGCGGACTGGGAAGCCGAGAGCTTGGCACGGGCAACCTGGCGGGCCACATCAGCGTGAGCGACAGCATCAAGAGCATATTCTGTAGCTAGAGGTGTCGCATCAGGAAGGAGGGTATCCAATGGAAGAGTGGGTTCGCAGCCGTGGAGAAGAAAGAATGGAGAATAGCCGGCGGTGTCATGGCGGGATGAGTTATACGCGAACGTAACAAATGGCAAAGTGACGTCCCAATCCAGATGATCCGCAGAGACGTACATTGCGAGCATGTCAGTGATGGTCTTGTTCAATCTTCCAGTCAATCCATTAGTCTGAGGATGGTAGGCGGTGGTTAGCTTGTGCTTTGTGCGACAAGAGCGGAGGAGGTCGTCAACAACCCGAGACAGGAAGTACCGGCCACGGTCGGTGAGGAGCTGACGAGGAGCACCGTGGTGTAGGGTAACGTCTTGACGCAGGAAATCAGCAATGTCTGTGGCACAACTGGTGGAAAGGGCACGCGTAATAGCGTAGCGGGTCGCATAATCGGTCGCAACAGCAATCCAGCGATTTCCTGAACGGGACAGAGGAAAAGGACCGAGTAGGTCCAAACCCACACGAAAGAAAGGTTCGGAAGGAATCTCTATGGGTTGGAGCGGTCCGGCTGGGCACAAGGAAGGGCGTTTCCGGCGCTGGCACAGGTCACACGCCGTGACGTAGCGGCAGACTGAGCGGTAGAGTGCAGGCCAATAAAAGCGCTTACGCACACGGTCATAAGTTCGAGCGATGCCAAGGTGGGCCGCCGTCGGTTCGTCATGCAGCTGGTGAAGGATGTCAGGCCGGAGGTGCTCAGGCACAACGAGAACCTCGGCAGGGCCATCTGCGCGAAAGTTGCGGCGGAATAGTACGCCGTCACGGAGCAAAAATGCGTTTAATGCAGGGTCTGACGGGATGTTAGTGAGACGGTCAATGATCGACCGCAATGGTTTGTCGCGGCGCTGGTGGTCGGCGATGTTGGTAAAGTCGGATAGAGCAAGCACGCAAGAATCGATGTCGTGGTCAGCTGTGTCCGGTTGGTCGACTAGTTGACGTGACAGGCAGTCGGCGTCGCTCTGGAGCCTGCCAGACTTGTAGGCCCCGGAGTAGTCATACTCCTGAAGGCGCAAAGCCCAGCGACCAAGACGGCCTGTAGGATCTTTTAAGGAGGCCAGCCAGCAGGAGGCCAGCCAGCATAGGGCATGGTGGTCAGTGACCGCAGAAAAAGGACGTCCGTATAAATATGGGCGAAATTTGTTGACGGCCCATACAAGAGCCAGGCATTCCCGTTCGGTAATTGAATAGTTCCGCTCGGAAGGTGACAAAAGGCGACTGGCGTACGCTATTACTCGTTCAAGGCCAGCGTGCTTCTGAACCAGTACGGCACCGATGCCGTGGCCACTCGCGTCTGTGTGGACTTCGGTAGGAGCGGAACCGTCAAAGTGCGCCAGAATAGGTGGATTTGTGAGACAGTCGACGAGGGTTGAAAAAGCGGCAGCTTGATCAGGGCCCCAAGAAAACAGGGTATCGGGCTTAAGCAAATCCGTGAGTGGTCTGGCAATTGCAGCGAAGTTCTTGACGAAGCGGCGAAAGTAGGAGCAGAGCCCTACAAAGCTGCGAACGTCTTTCACACATCGAGGAACAGGGAATTCTTTTACCGCGCGGATTTTGTCTGGATCAGGTTGGACTCCGGTAGCGTCGACGAGGTGCCCAAGGATCTTGATTTGACGGCAGCCGAAGTGGCATTTTGACGAATTGAGCTGAAGTCCAGCTCTGCGAAAAACTGCCAGGACGTCAGAGAGGCGATGTAGGTGGGTCTCAAATGTAGGAGAAAAGACGGTAACGTCGTCCAGATAGCATAGGCATGTCGTCCATTTAAATCCATGAAGAAGCGAGTCCATCATTCTTTCGAATGTGGCTGGCGCATTGCACAGACCAAACGGCGTGACCTTAAATTGGTACAGTCCGTCTGGTGTGACAAAAGCGGTCTTTTCTCGGTCCATGGGGTCGACTGCAATTTGCCAGTATCCGGATCTAAGGTCAATGGACGAGAAATAGAACGCGCCATGCAGGCAATAGAGGGCGTCGTCAATGCGAGGAAGTGGGTAAACGTCCTTTTTGGTTATTTTGTTCAAATGTCTGTAATCGACACGAAATCGCCATGAGCCGTCTTTCTTCTTAACCAGTATGACTGGTGACGCCCACGGACTCGAAGATGGCACAATAACATCTTTTTTCAACATATTCTCTACTTCCTGCTGAATGACGGTACGTTCGGCGTGGGACACACGATATGGACGGCGGCGAATAGGGGTCGCGTCACCAGTGTTAATGCGATGTGTCACACTAGACGTCTGGCCCAAAGGACGGTTGTCCAAGTCGAAAATGTCCCGATAGGACGCTAAAAGACATTGGAGCTCATGGGCTTCCGAATGTGGAAGGTCCGACGCTATCATCTTCATAAAATCACTGGTAGTCGGCGAAATGTCCCGTTGGCCGTCCCGTTCACCGTCAGAGGCGTCAGTGGTAACAGCGGAAAGCTCGCATTCGGCCAGGGGGATGAGTGTAGCCAGCGACATTCCCCGGGGAAGAACTTGGATGGAGAAACCGAAGTTCAAAAATGGGAGGCCTATTTGGTTCGTCTCGACCGTCACAACTGTGTAAGGAAGAGCCACGTTACGTTCGAGGAGTACATCGGTGACGGGAGAGACGAGGTATTCACCATCTGGGACTGGCGGGCGCGACGATAAAGGTACTTAGGTCATGGTCTTCGGTGTTAATCGAGCATGCTCAGTGCAGCAAAGCCGGTAAACAGGCTTGGTCTCATCAACAGGCATGGTGGGCAGCTCAAGACGTAAAACCCCCGCGCCGCAATCAATGAGGGCAGCGTGGTCAGTCAGAAAGTCTAATCCGATTATATTGTCGTAAGGGCATGCGTCCAAGACAGTGAACAAGACAGGGACGTCTTTTCCGGCAATTACGACGTGGGCGGTGCATATTCCGGCTACGGTGGTCGTTCCTCCGTCGGCGACTCGTACGGTGCGGCATACAGCAGGCGTCATAACTTTGCGAAGAGTGCGGCGAAGGTTCGAACTCATTACCGAAATATTGGCGCCTGTGTCGACTAGCGCGCTAACACGAACACCGTCAACGTGAACGTCTATCAAATTGGGTTTCGTAATCGTAGTCAACAGAGGATTTTCAGGCCGGGTCATTATTGCAGCATCACCTCCGGGAGCTGCACTGGCTAGTTTTCCGAGATAGAGGTCGAGAAAGTAGGCGGCGGGGTTTGGCGGCGGGACTGCGGCTAACGCGACTGGCGACGCTGAGGTGATGGCGAGCGGCTAGTGCTGTTGCGTCTTGTGTTGTCGGCTGCGAAGGGCTGCTGAGGACCCGGAGGAAATCGTCGAGGGTGGTAGTCGGAGTATCGGTTGTCGAAGAACGGTGGACGTGGAGATGATGACCAGCTGCTACGGCAGTAACGGGCGACATGGCCAACGCGATGGCATTTGAAACAAATGGGACAGTCATCGCCTGTTCTCCATTCGCCAGGGCTGCGCCGTCGGAACCGTGGTGGAACATCGTAGCGCGGCGGGACATCACTACGAGTAGAGGGTGCGCGGACCCCGTCGCAGGGATTGTAGCGTCCCAAGGCACAAACCGATTGAAGGCCCAGGGGGCGATCTCGTCTCTAACGACGGCTTGAATGAGGGAAATCGTGGGGGCGGTTCGGTCATGCGTGTAAGGAGAAGCAGCGACTGGGGTCATAGCCTCGATGTCCCGGCGCACTATTTTGGTCAGGCTCTCAGTCTGAGCCGCCGTGTTTGGCGCCAGTGGTGTGCGCGGTGGCAGCGTCACATCTTCACAAGACGAAGTTGCCGCCGTGTGAGGCAGTCGAGCAAATTGGTAGGCAATGCGACGACATTTTGCCTCCTCATACCATCGGCATTCCTTAAGGATGGCATCAACGGTAGTGCAATCCTTACAGATCAGCAGATAGAAGGCGTCATCTGCAATGCCTTTGAGTACGTGGCCCACCTTATCGGCTTCGGACATTTGCGAATCTACCTTTGAACAGAGGCAAGATAGCTGTCAAGATAACTGACAAGATAGCTGTCATTCCTTACCTACACGGTGTATCGCATCGGCTCAAAAAAGTTGCTTCCAGATATGGCGTGCGCGTCGTCTTTTCAGCCCAAAACAAAGTGGCTAAGATTTGCCCAGCGGTGCAAAGATTAACAGACAAGAAAGAAAAAAGGACAGATGGTTGTGGGATAAGACATGGCATTAAATTTGTTGAGTGCGGTAAGGACGTTGTATATAGTATCCCTTTCAAGTGTGGAAAGAAGTACATCGGTCAGACTGGGCGCTGCCTGGACGTTCGCCTTCGTGAGCATAACAGCTCATTGAAAGGGGCACCGTATTCCCATTTGGCCATGCATTGCAAGAAGTGCACGGGCCGTCCGGAGTTGCCACTCACGCTCAATGATGGAAACCAAAACCACGAGGAATGCGCGTGCCATCCGGAGCTACCGCACACCATCGTTCTTGACAAGCATCGTAAGCGGGCAACAAGAGAGATAATGGAATCTTTTTACATCAAAAAAGAGGAAAAAACATGTGTCAGCCAACCTTCTGTGTTGCTATCAGATGCCGAGTTTGCTTTCTTGGATAAGGGCTGATAAAATGTACCGTGCATCTTTCGGAGTATGAACACGTGCGGTTTGGTTGTATGCAGTGTTTTTGGTGGTTGTTCCCCGTGACTGTACAAGATTGTAGATTGTACTGTACCTTTGTGTTGGCGGTGGCTTAGATTGTGTGTATATATTTGTGTGTTTTGACGATTAAACGTTTCAGTTGCTAGTAGCGCTTCGCCCCGTTGTCTTTCTTGTCCAAGTATTGTTTTTGCGCTGTTTCCCATTATGAAGGACAGAGGCCCAAAACATCTTGTATGTACGTGATGTAGGATTCGGTTGTCGACTGGGCACGGGATGCGAGCTGTTGCTTTGCGGCGAGCTGGAGTTCGACGGGTCGGCCGAATACATCGCGCAACTTCGCTTTGCACGCGTCCCAGCTGGTCAATGTGTGCTCATTTGTCTCAAACCAGGTGTTGGCCATTTTTCTCAGAAGATAAGGCAGATTAGCCAGCATGATTGTGTCATCCCACCTTTTATGGGCGCTGGCACGTTCAAACATGCGGATCCATTCTTCCACGTCGGCACCATCCTCACCGGTAAAAAACCCTGGGTCACGGGGCTGGGAAACGATGATGACTGGCGCGGTAGGTGACGTCTCGGGGGGAGGAGACATCGTTCGTCGACGAATGTGTCGCCCACTCCGAAGCTCCGTGGTAGGGTGTAGCTGCGCTGGTGACAGGCACAGAAAGGGAAGTCCGCAACCTCCACCAAAAAGATGTTACGAGGCAGATGCGAATAAGCTGTCTATTTACGGATAATTACAGCTGAAGGCCAAGAGACCAAAGCCAAGGAATCTAATGCAGCTCGTGCCAGTCCGTTTCTGCTCGATCTCTTCTTCGTCTCTCGGCTTGCTGTACGCGCCCACTGATGAGGCACATACCCATAGGTGAAGTGTACGATGGATTGACCACTTGGTGGTCCAGTCCAATGCTATGTGAAATGTTCCGAGTGTTACGTAGCAATATATATATAATAGCTCGCCGTGATGGCTCAGTGGCTAAGGCGTTGTGCTGCTGAGCCCAAAGGCACGGGTTTGATCTCGGCCGCGGTGGCTGATTTTAAGATGGAGGCACAAGGCGAAAATTCCCGTGTGTCGATATCTCGGCACACGCCAAGGATCCCCTGGTAGTCGAACTTAATTAGGAGCCCTTACTATGTCTCGTCGCATAGACCGGGTGTCGATTCAGCGCGCTTAACGCTCAACAAAAAAATGTTGACTTCACATATACGCTTGACCTCGTTAAATCACAATCTCAACGATCTCCCTCCACTCCATACTGCACCATCCTTATCACCTTTTAAGGCGAAGGAATCTTCGAAACGCTGACTAGCTAAACCCGACTGGTCTCTTTTCTGAGACTCTCTTCTACATTGTACAAAGCGACTTTCCTTGCGTCACTCGACGACTTCGCAACTTTCATCCGAAAATCCACCCAACCATGAGCGTCGGCAGGATTTTGTCTTGAGGGGAGGAGACCCACTTCATTGATGCGAAAGAGAGAGAGGGTAAGGGGTGGGGCAATCTTGCTAGAGTGGTTTGGTTGGGGCAAGTGCCCTTTTTGCGCCCCTTTGCCGTCGACAATGCACTGAACTGGCTACCGAAAACATTATATGATCAAAGAATACCGCGCCTTAGACACCCACCTCGCTAACCAATCAAAAAAGTGAAATACCTCACAGAACTGCACCGCTTCAGCGATGGTCACTCCTTCATACAATGATAAGCCACTCTTGCTTAGGCAGGATAATTCCTGGTCTAAATGAGTTAGGGAGACATTATTTTCTAAAACGTCAGACCTTGTTCTCGCGATTTCGTGTACGCCCACGGGTTAGTCTCGTAGCCTTTCATCTACATGTCTTTACACTCTAGCCTTGAGGAAGGAAAACGCTGCTGGAACGAGAACGTCTTCTGCTTCTTTGGTTCTTTGCTACTGAAATAAATCCTTCAGAACCCTTATTGTTTACATCACACGTAAAAGTGAAATCATGTTTGAGAAGTTAGAAGGTATTTTTATTTGCTCACCTCCAGCCATGGTCATCACCTCCAGTTCTGTCGGAGCGGTACACTTCCCTTCGAGGTCGCAAGCACTGATCTGCAGCCGGTAATTTTGTGCCGGAGCTAATCCATTAATAATGCATACTCTTGAGTCGTAGAACAACTGCTCCCCGTTCACTGTTACTCGAACCTGCTCCTGTTCTAACAGCCCTTCACACACGACAGTCGCTGAAGTCTCACTGATGCTCATGATGCGAGCCTTTAAAGTGCGTGCATCTGAAAAAGAATGATTAAGTACTGCATGAGATGTTTTTCCAGGAGTGGTGGAAATTATTCATGGTGCACAAATATGTCCGACTGTCTATCCATAACGGAAGACAGATAGCGCTTTGTAGTTCCACAGTTGCCATATAGGAGACAAATAGTCAGTTCCTTTATAAAATCATTTTGCACACCCCATGTGTTTCGGCTGACATCTGTTTCTTTGAGTTTTTCGAGACGGGCGTTAATCTTATGCCTTCTGTTTTAGTTAGGCGACCCAGTGTTCGTGCCCGAATTAGCCCCTTTGGAAAACACGCCCCGACAGCTCAGAAGATAAGGCATTTCTCTTCTGAAATGAAGGACGCGGGTTAGATTTCCCACCGCGGCGGCAGTTTCCTTGGTGGAAGTGGCCGCCGCACGTTGAGGATAGCCAGATGGTCGAGTTAATTCAGAGCCTCATAGCCCCGGAAGAGTTAGGTCAGTAAATTACCGATAGCTCAATTTTTTAAACATCCACTGGAGAGCCGCTCATGTGTGATGGCGACTGCGTATATCAACGCTTATTACTACTAGAATGGCGTAGACATTCAGTGGTAGATTTCCACTGTATTACCCTGCGGAGGCGCCGTACCAGTGCGAAAATGCGTATTCTTTCTTTCGCATTCGGAGTAGTATCATTGTCCTTCTTCCCACAGTTCAGTTGCCTCGGCGCCATATTCGAGATTCAGGACAGCTCTCGAATCTCCCTGCCTCAGTCGTAGCTTCGAGGTGAAAGCTGCGACGGATTTCGGCCGACACAGAAAGAGCACAACTAATTGCTGATGGCTAACCGGCAAAGGAAAGTCGAAAAAGGAGCATAATAACCCTATCGGGTAAAAATATTGTTTTCGTACCCACTTGCAAACAACGTCTAAAGTCGAACCGTTTTGCCGCCAACGTCGCCTCTCTCCTTCTCCCCCTAAAGACGATATTCCCTCTCCTATCCGTCCTTCTATTGCCTTCCCTGTGACCTTTCTCTTTCGTTTTGACCGCCTCTAACGTCTTCCAAATTTTCTTTTTCTAATCTGTTCCCCTTCTAGCCGGCGGCCGCCACCTACGCACACTCACTTCCATCCACCCCCTCCAATACAATTACCGCTGAGCACCCCTGATGCCTCCC
The DNA here is from genome assembly GCF_048455015.1 of Haemaphysalis longicornis. NCBI lineage: Eukaryota > Metazoa > Arthropoda > Arachnida > Ixodida > Ixodidae > Haemaphysalis > Haemaphysalis longicornis. The sequence continues at coordinate 33,625,774 of NW_027526295.1, read as the reverse complement.
CCCTTCTCGAACACTCTCTTTATGTTCACCAATCTACTCCTTTCCTTATGTCGTTGCGTCTAATTTTCCTCCCTACATTAAAACATCTGTTGCCTCCACATTGGCCTGATCTATTCTTTTTCTCATTGCCCTCACCACCAATCATTCTTCTTTCTCTCCTCCTCGTCTCTCCTATTTTATATCTTTACCAATCCCCCCATTTTCCTCTTCCCGACCCCAGTACTTTCGGGTACACTTTAGCACCCTGTTTTTCTCCTTTTTTCCTCCTCCCTCTGTTTACCTTCTCATTCTTCCCTTCTTGCTTCTTTTCACTTGCCGCTATCAGAACCATCGCGAAGTTTGCTTCCCTTCTGTCCTCGCCTCCCTCTCGTACTTTCCCACCCTTTTTACCCCTTCATTCCACTGCGCTCAGCTTAAATCTTTCTCCATTGCCCCCAGTGTACAGCAGACTGCCATCTTTCCCACCAGTCACTCCGCATACGCGATGGCTGCGGCTCTAAACCTTTGCTTCTACATCACTCCCGTCCTCCACCTCATGTCCCGACAATATGCCTCTACAACTGCCCCACCTCCAAGGTATTGCGGTCTACCTATCACCTTGCGTCGGATTGTCTCCATTACCAGCACCTTTAATCTTCCTCTCGCTGTCCCCACAGCAGTAGGAGAGTGCTCTGACCACAGTAGCGTTATAGGCACATTGGTAATGACTTGGTCAGCTTTTTACTGAGTACCAAAAATATCTGGTGGACCTGGCGTTATCCGTAGTGGTAGCCCGCTACCCTCTGGAATGAAAAGATGCCCCCCCCCCCCCCTTTTCTCTGACGACTTATGTCGGCTCTGATAATTTTTTCTCATCTCCTTGCACGCCCTCTGTGTTTTTGTGCCTGCAGCAATCCTTAAAATTAAGAAACTGTGACTCTGACATCATAAGCGCACAAATTAGAGGCCAGGTGAACCACAGAAATCGATGTGTAAAAGCATATTAAAACCGATTTCAGCGCGCAAGAACATGAAAACAATTTCGAACTGCACATAAAAAGGTAATCATTGGTCCTTCCACTCCTGGCGAACATACCATTTTGCTATTTGCCAGGAGTGTTTCTTTGGATACGAAAAATCGACAGTATATTTTTAAAGGAAGATAATTTTGGGATTGAGTGAACGCAAAGATTTTAGCTGGTGTTTCTGTACTTGATTCATCCACTTGCCACCCAAACAAAAAAATCTGCAGAAACTAAAACAATTGTCTACTAATGCATAACATTCTTAAGCCGCTTGTCTATACTGTGAGTTCGTTACCGCCAAATTTATTGGTTTTTCTAAATTCTATCTAACAATTACCTCTATTCACGCTGTGATAACGATGAAAGGTGTGCTTTCCGCCATATGCGCTTTTTTTGAAATGCTGGCAGTGGTACGGTTCACCACGTTCGCTGTTCTTTTTCTTTTTTTCATACTTTTTGGTTTTTCAAAATTATGTTCGACCATGCACCTACGCTATTACAACGTTTATAGGTGGTACTTCCGCCAAATTTCCATTTTTGTGAAAAAGAAGGGGTAACATGGTTTGCCATGCCATTTTCGCCATTAGTTACCCATTTTTCTTATTTTTTTGGTTATTCAACATTCTGTTCAACAATTATCTACGCTACTATAACAATTATAGGTGTTACTTTAGCCAAATATGCATTTTTGTGGAAATGCAGGGCTTTACAAAGTCTTGGCTATGGGGGTAATTCGCAAAGAATGCTACGCATTAAAAGGTGAATGAGTATTTGAAGATAAGGTATATATAGGCAAGATCATTTCGACCGAATGACGCTGCCGGCATGTCTCGTAAACATCCAGGCTATTCAGGGTGAAGGAATCCGGATATAGTCGAAACAAATAATAAGCGTGTGGCCTACAGTTCTAGAGTTAATTTCATCAGGAATACACGTTCGCTTGCTTTTTAATTTGAAAATGGCAAAAAACAACCCGATAAAACCGGTGTCGAAGACAAGCGAAATAAAAGCAAAATTTTCGCGTTAGCTACGCCAAGACCAACAAAAACAAAAGTTCCCAACAGATGTGGACCAAGCAATGTGAACACGGAAACACTGAATTGAGCAAACATCAATCAATTCCCTTCGCGGTTCAGAAGTGGTAAGGCCTAGTGCTGCTGTGCGCAAAAACGATGGTTCGGTTTCAGGATGTCGCGGTTACTTTTCATATAGGTGCGACAAGCGAAAAGGCTTGTGTGTAGAGATTTTGTAGCACGTTAAAAATTCTTAGGTGATCAAATTACTCCGCAGCCCTCCCCTGCCGCGCGCGTATGAAAATTCGGCGGGTCGAAACCCCTAAAAATTTAAAACGTCAATCAATCATTCAAACAAACAATCAATCAATTAATCAGTCAATGAGGTATTCAGCCAGTCAGTCAGTCAGTCGGTCAGTCAATCAATCAATCAGTCAATCACCTTACTATCATCAGACAAGAATTGCGTTATCATAAAGTTAGGCGGCGCTTAAATACTCCCCTTGCTTTCTGGGCATCTGTATTTTTTTTTAAGTTAAGTAAATGCGCACAGCTAGTTGAATGGACACATAGGCATTTACTTGATTGATTGGGGGGTTTATCGCGCCGACGCAACGCAGGCGATGAGGCGCGCCGTAGTGGAGGGCTCCGGATTAATTTTGACCACCTGTAGATCTTTAACGTGCGCCGAAATTTCGTACACACGGGCGTTTTGCTTTTCGCCTCCATCAGAAAAGCGGCCGCCGCGGCCGGGAATCGAACCCGCGACCTCGTGTTCAGCAGCGCAACGCCTTAGCCACTGAGCCACCGCGGAGGGTATAGGCATTTACTTCACGTCCATGTTATGCAAAAGAAAACAGCAAGGGAAAATGTAGATTCATTACCCTGTGCAGGAGTAGTGATGGTTTGTGAGGACCTCTTATACTTGCAAACTTTGCCATCCAATGAAATGCTTAAGCTTGCCCGCACTTCATAGCGCATTGCAGGCTGCAGATTACGGATGACGTACACCTGCAGATCGCTATCGGTGGTGTACTCGACGCAGTATTCGTCAGGGACCGTAGCGGGGCAAACACTAATGTGGATATCCTCAGAATGTTCAGTCTCCCACGTGACCCTTGCTGTCGTCGCCGTCAGAACCCGTGCTGCAAAGTCACGTAGCTCGGGCGCTGTTAAATTCAGAGAAAAGAAAAGAAACGTGAAAGTGCACTTTCAGAGATGTAAAGGCTGTATGCCCTGTGAATTCAACTGAAAGAACAAACCAGCTCCTCATGATCAATAAACAGCCTTTTACGTCCACGCATAGCAGACGGAAAGCTTATAACCAAAGGTGAATTTTAGTGCTGAATGTTGATTTGGAAAGCCTCCACATCACAATGCTACAACGCTATCACCAGAGATTCATGAAACAGAATGTAGAATTCCTCCGATTCATGTCCCCTGCTGGCCTGTCACAGCATCTCATCCTGACTGTATTGCTATTAGGCTTCCGGCAGCCCTGGGCGGCCAGAAGCCTGTGTGAGTCATTTTGCTCTTTCGGGTTCTATCAAGCACTTGAGCGTGTTCAAAGTTTCTGCCAGGCCCATCTGCCTGTACATCTCGTCGCACGGGTTGTGCCACGTCTGATTCGCCTAATTATTTCGTAGTCCTTAATTGCTGCGTTGAATTTGGCTAGCCGCCTGCGGTGGTTGCGGTTGTACTTTTTCTTGGTTATGAGTCATTGCAGACCCGCCTTGGCCACCGACATTTACAGGAGCCTGACATTGGTATGCTCGACTTCCGCTTCCTTCGGCGCTTTTATTCGACGCATTAACGCCACCGTGTAGCTGCAATGCTTATGTTCCTAAACCTACTGTGTCGCTCGTAGCGTTTTGCGACACTGCATCGCCATCATCGGTTTCGCAAAACCTCCGGAGCCGGACTGAATGCCCTTTTTTAAGTGGACGTTTACTACAGAAAAGGAACACAAATAATACATATACAGACGAGAGTCCCAGAGTCAATAGACCGTAGGGGTACCCTGGCTTATCAGTACTTCAAAGGATTTGTGTAGAAGCAGCAAATGGGCGTAAGAACCCAACCAATGAATACGCAGTGTGTAACACAAGAAATCAGCATTTTTTGTACATACACTCAGAAAGGTAGCATAAGCTAATGCAAAAGGAGATACAATAAATACGTACATAACACAAAGGAAGCAAATGCAAATTGTCACGGCATGGCGTTTTGCACACGCCCGGCCACCAAGAACAACAGAAACAAAGGATGCCTCGTGGAGCAACCAACCAACTAACAGCACCCAACCAACAAAGCCACGTGCTGAAGAAGAAGGGAGACACGAGGCGGCACGAGAGAGTACCGGGTGGCAGCGGCACTAGGGCGTTCGTTTTATAGAGCCACAAGTTCGCCTTTTAGCAAATCTGTTTGTCCTTTTACTTTTACCGCCCACATCATCTTCTTAAGTTTGTGCCTGGCTACAATATGAGAACATTGGGTATAACACACAAGAAGACAGAACAGGAAATAATACACCAATAACAAGAAAGATATTTTCTGTTTTCTTAAACCAAGCAACAGGTGGTGATGATTTTGCAGCCATGGGTAAATTATTCCAAAATTTAACAACCGAACAAAAATTACTTTTTACCGTAATTTGTGGGAACAGTTTGTAGTAAGACATTATTACTTGTTATTCCACTAGCTTCAATTCTTTACCACACGTAGGCTTCGTTGCGCCCTCCGCCAACACGATGGCCACGATAAAACTGGTCGCTGCCCAAGTTTTCCTAGAGGTTCGGCCACCGTACGTCTCTGTCCCCGGCATTCTTTAAAAAGTCAGCTCCGAAATAACACCCGGGATCCTTCATCACAAGAGTGAGAGCTTCTTGTTCAGAGTCCAGCCAGACATTTCTCCCCTTGATCAGGTCTTTCTTGTTTTCCCACACCGGATGGGGTGCATAAAGTCACCAGTCAAAGTCAAGCGACTGTCTACCCCCGATATCTAGGGCCTGTCGGCAAATATTTTTGAATCAAGGTCTCTTGAGAGGACTTTTGCAGACATTCAGCACAAAGGAGCTACCCTTACGCCGTTTTTTGAGTGGAAATAACCGCATCGAGTACGTCATCTACGTTCCATATGCCCGTGTCACATCGCATCGCTGAAACGTTGCGCCGAGCCAGGGTCGTGACCGGGTTCTGTGTGCCGTCCTAGATCATCGTAAACATAAGACGTGTAGCCCAACACTTCTCCCTGCCCTCCGGTTTTCTGCAGGGAAATGACATCTCCAACTACCTGAGCGCTTCTGGAGTCCATAAATTGTTGGAGGTTGCCTGCTTGCGCCGATGCCCAAGCCAATTCCACTGCCAAATGCAGTGCTGCTTTCTGTTCTCACGGTGGTCCCTGTTCATGATTATAAGACCCAGTTGCGATTTCAAAGGAAAGTGAGTGGTTGTCTACACAGGCAGCCAAGCTGCTGGCGAAGCAGCAAAAGGATGGTCACGGGTACGCGCCAGCAGTCACTAGCGAGAGAGGGTGCTCCCCGCGACGCACTGCCGTGCTCACGGTCGGCGCTGACGGCGCTTCTGTGCTGTTTGGCACCGAGGAACAAGGCAGGGGTCCAAAAACTGGCACGTCCACTCGGCACCAGGAGAACCCCAGGGTGATCAATTACACAACACAGTTTTCGCATTAACTATTCATAAGTGCTTAGGTTTAATATAATGCAATGCCGAACTATAAACCGCCGTGTGACAGAGACATCACATACCCTATTGGCCATCGCAGAACGCCATTCTCCATCCAACTCGGCAACGACAGTGACGCAGCGTAAAACTCAGAGGAACACTCAGAAACGTTCGATTGTACATATTGGCATGAACCATGCCTTGAATTTCGTTTTGTGCTGACATTTATACTTATACAACTTAATACTACCAAATGCGAACAGTTTCATTGAACCTCCGCCACAGCACATTTCTCTTCCAGTACGTAATTGCTAACGTCGCCATCGAACAAGATGATGATGATGATGTTTGGAGTTTAATGGCGCAAGGCCGACTAAGGGCAAAGAGCGCCAAACAATAGTGATTACATGAAAGTGGCATGGAAGTAAAAGTAGAACATTTCAGTAAAAATAAACAAAGTAAAACACAACGTAATGAAAATGACTGGTGTAAAGGGCCAGGTTGTCAACATGCATGATAAGAAATGAGATGTAAAAATTTTACGTCGGTAAGAAACTCGAAAACGTGTTTGATTGAAAACATGGCTTCATCTCCTAAGAAGTATGATGGGTGTGGTGGAATATGTCGCGTGTGTAGTTGTGGGAAATATTTGTGTCGTGTTGTGTCGAGTGCCTTACATTGTATGAGGACGTGCATCACGGATAGGGCCTCTCCGCACCTGCTGCACAGAGGTCTTGGAGACCCCGTGAGAAGGTGCGAGTGCGTTGCATGAGTGTGCCCTATCCGTAATCTAGCCAAGGCAACTTCAGTGTATCTATTACGTGTGTCGGTGGTGTATGGTCCCAAGTGTGGTTTTATTACGTGTAACTTGTTGTCTGTTCACTCCAGTGTGTTTGCCATGTTTTGCGAAGTTGTTGTCTGATGTGTGGTTTTACGTCGGTGTAGGGTAATGTGGTTATGTCTACTGTATTCTAGAGTGTAGCAGCAGCAGCCATTCGGTCTGCTGCTTCGTTCCCGGCTATACCACAGTGGCCATGGACCCAGCAAAGAACCAGTTCAAATTTGCGTACATACACACATATAATACCCTTGACGATCAGATTGACAACGTGGTTTTTCGAAGGCATTGTTGACGACAGTGCCCGCACAACACTGAGGGAATCTGTATAGATAATGGATTGTGGGATGTGGCTTTGAAGTATATGATTGACAACAAGAAGTACACCGTAAGCCTCTGCCGTAAAGATACTAGCATGACTATTCAGAGGTCTAGTGACATTAAGGCCGGGCCCATGCGCCGCGCAGGACACAGAGGTGGAAGTCTTAGAGGCATCCGTATAAAATTCCGAATAATGATACTTCTCCTGCAAATACAAGAAGTGCTGCTGAATTGCACATGTGGGAGCTCGGTTTTTATCTACCTGTGCGAAAGATGTCTCGCATGACACGGGGCGGAGATGCCATGGTGCTATGAAATCTGTTACAGAACTTTGGATGGTGTCTAAAAAGGAGACAGCAAGCTCTGACGCTTCCTGTCTAACTCTGTAAGAGAAGGGCGCAGAGAACGATGGTCGATTTAAAAGGAGTTCAGTGATGGACGTATCATGAAAAACTGATTTAAAAGGATGGTGAGACATGGATGAAATTTTAAAAGTAAAGAGGAGATCTGTGTATGCTCGCTGACGTTGTAGGTTCCATTTGTTGTACTCTACATACAGGCTTTCAACTGGACTAGTTCGGAAGGCACCACACGACAAGCGGAGCCCTAGATGAAGCACAGGGTCCAGCAATCTGAGGGATGTTTTAGTGGCTGACCCATAGACAACGCTACCATAGTCCAGTCGTGAACCTATTAGGTTGGTAAAAACACGTAAAAGAAGTTGTTTGTCAGCACCAAAAGAGATGTGCGACAGAACCTTCAGGATATTCATTGTTTTTAAGCATTTATGTTTTAGTTGTTTTATGTGTGGGATGAATGTGAGCTTTTCGTCAAAGATTATACCTAAAAACTTGTGTTCCTTTTTGACCGGAATAGAGGTACCGTGGAGTCGAATGTCTGGATCCGGCCGAATGCCACGCCTCTTAGAAAACAGAACACAAGTGCACTTCTCTGGATTAAATTTAAAACTGTTGCTATCTGTGCAATCATATAATCTGTGCAATCATGTGCAAACAAGTGCAATCATATAAGTACCTGGGTGTCACCCTATGCGATGATCTTAGCTGGCGCCGCCATATTGCTAACGTTATATCATCTGCAAACAAATCTTTATGTTTCCTTAAGCGTCACCTTCGGCGCGCCACAAATAAAGTAAAAGTGCAGGCGTACAAGTCACTTATCCGGTCTAAATTGGAATATGCGTCTGCAATATGGAGTCCACACCAAGCATATCTAATCGTCTTACTCGGGGAAGTTCAAAACCGCGCTATTAGGTTCATTCATTCTTCGTATTCGTATAATACCAGAGTATCATCCCTAAAAAATCGGCACTGAAACTTTAACGTCCACCTCCGTATTTCCAGCCTCTCCATTTTTTACAAATTCTTTCACAGCCCGCTTTGTAATCCCTACATTACTTCACCAGCCCGAATACGTCATTGCCCTAGTCCTCCACTTCATGTCGCCCAACTATGTATTAAAACGACCAAATTTCAAAGTCCTTCTTTTTATGAACTACGAACGACTTGAATGACCTTCCTCACGACGTAGTCACCGTTTCATGCCAATCAAGATTTTGGGACCAGTTGTCTACTGATCTCTTGCAATGGACCATTCATGACGAATTAAAAATTCTATTGTCGACCCGCCCTTTATGTAATACCTCCTCGAGCGGTATATTTCGAGGAAAATAAAGTGATGATAAGATGTTTTCATGATGATGGTTGGATGTTTATGGAACAAGGCCAACTAGGGCAAAGAGCGCCAAAACAATGGTTAAATATGACGGATTAGGATGTAAATACTGAAATTGCTCAACAAAAGCAAAAATAAATCAGTAAAATCAGTAAAAGACAATGAGGATGGCTGGTGTAAACGGCCAGGGTGTGATAGTAAATAGCATGAACTTAGGTGCAAAAACTACGCGTGATATGAGATAAGTTGTAAAATTTGATATCACTAAGAAACTTGAAAGTGTGTTGTAGAGGAATCATAGGATTATCCGCTAAAAACAATGCTGGGTGTAGTGGAATGTGTTGTCTGTAGAGTTGAGGGAAGTGCTTGCGTCTAGTTGTGTGGAGTGCTTTGCATGTAATGAGGACGTGAAGTACAGACAGGCCCTCCCCACACCTGCTACACAGGGTTCTTGGAGATTCAGTGAGCAGATGGGAGTGTGTCGCGTGCGTGTGGCCTATCCGTAATCTAGCTAGGGCAACTTCGATGAATCTGTTGTGTGAGTCACTAGTGTATCGTCCTAGGTGTGGTTTTATTATGTGTAACGTGTTGTCTGTCCGTGTACTCCAGTCGGCTTGCCATGTTTTGCGAAGGTGTTGTCTTATGTGTGGCTTGAGGTCAGTGTAAGGTATTGTTGTTATGTCCACTGTATTTGCAAGTGCAGCAGCGGCAGCCATTCGATCCGCGGTCTCATTCCCCGCGATTCCAGCATGGCTTGGAACCCAGCATAGGATTAGTTCAAAATTTTCAGCATATATGGACATTATTGCATTAAAGACAAGATTGACAATGTCGTTTTTCGTGGGTCTGTGTGAAGACAATGCACGCACAACCCTCAAAGAGTCTGTAAAGATGACGGATTTAGGAATTTGTTTTAAGTGCGAATGCACTTCTTAAGCGAGCCTGAATCGTCCGCCGCCGTTGTCCGCATAGCAACAGCTGCGGGTGCGCGCGCTCCTCGTCTTCCTCCTCGTCTTCCCTAGCAACGGGGGGAGATGGGCGCGCGCTACTCTCCTCCTCCTCTCTCCGCTCAGTGACTGCGGGTGTTGGGCGCCTCCTCTCCACTTCGGGCGGGAGAGCTCTCGCTCGCGTAGCGGGCGCTCCGCATTCCGACGCGTGAGGGCGCTCGTGTAGCCCTCGCCGTAACGGCGGGCGCTACTCTCCTCCTCCTCTCTCCGCTCAGTGACTGCGGGTGTTGGGCGCCTCCTCTCCACTCCAAGATCACGATATCCACCGTAATCGCGCAATCAACAACCGTGCATTCGCACTTACACACTCTCCCCCTCAGGGAAGTGCGAGGGAATTTTTTTTCCAGAATGTGCTGAACGGTGACTAAAATGCCATAGGCTTCTGCTGAGAAGATAGTGGTAAGTACGCTCATGGTTATGCAAGAATTAAAGTTAGGACCACGAGCGGCGCAAGACACCATAGTTGAGGTTTTCGAAGTATCAGTGTAAAATTCGGCACATTTATATTTATCCTGCAGGGACAAGAGGTGCTGCAGAATCGCAGCACCTGGAACCCTGTTTTTATCCATTTTGATAAAAGAAACATCACAACAGACAGGCTGCAGTTTCCATGGTGGCATAACGTCAAAAAATGATGATGTGCATACATCTAAAAACCCAACAGCAAGACCTGAAGCTTCCTCTCTCACCCTGAGTGAGTAGGGCAAAGAAGCAGATGGCCGATTCGAGAATAGCTGGGTTGCAGATGTATCATTGAGGATGGGTTTAAAAGGATGGTTACTCAATGATGAGACAGCATATAATAAATCTATGTATATTCGTTGATGATCCAGGCACCATTTGTTGCTTTCAACGTACAGACTCTGGGCTGGGCTAGTGCGGAACGCACCAGACGCAAGGCGTAGGCCCAAGTGGAGCACTGGATCAAGCATTTTTAGTGCGGTTTTTGATGCCGACCCATACACGACACTACCGTAGTCTAACCGAGACCCGACCAAGGCGGTAAAGACACGGAGAAGCAGCTCTTTGTCTGCACCATAGGATTGGTGGGAGAGTACCTTGAGGATGTTTAGTGTTTTGAGGCATTTATGCTTAAGTGCTTTGATGTGTGGGATGAACGTGAGCTTTTCATCAAATATGACACCTAAAAACTTGTGCTCCCTTTTCACAGGAATAGGTGCACAGTTAAGTGTAATATGAGGGTCCGCGTTAATCCCACGCTTGCGGGAGAACACAACACAAGTACTTTTGGCCGGGTTTAGTTTAAACCCGTTAAGGTCCGCCCAGCCAGCAAGTTTCTTAACACCAAGCTGTACTTGACGTTCGCATATTGACAGGTTACAGGATTTAAAAGATATTTGCACATCGTCTTCATAGATGGAACAGGAAATGGTCGGCGGCAATGCCTTTCGGGGGGAGTTCATCTCAGATGATGTTTTTTTGTTTCGTTACAAGAGCGCGGCCCCACCCAGTTATTCTGTGTTTCAAACGAAGCTCCCGTTTGCTCCTTCTGTCATATTCCGCGCCGGGCAAGCTTGTTTGATGGGGAAAGGCCATCCTATTGTAACTAAAGGTTTCTTTTGAGAGATCATCATTTAAATCTCATTCGGAGATTCTTGAAAGGAGAACATTCTGAGATAAATGCATGCAGAGCCAATGGCACTGCACTCGATTCACCGACGCTGGACAATGGACGTCATTCTATTGGCATCTTACTCGACGTTTGTATATTCTTCTGGTTTGTTGCGGAGCAGAATTTCTCGCCAATAAACGTTATTTTGAGAAGAACCTTTCCTGGACCTTCACTGCGTCACACCTGGTTGCCCATTTACAACTTGTAATAACTGCTCCGGTATTCACAATGGTTTTTATTCCTCTTTTCCTACTTAAGACGGGCAGGCCAGCTGCCCATGCACAAGGCCGTTGTCAGAGCTATTGGGTGCCATGACAGGTACGAGAGCCTGGTGTTTAGGCAATTAAATCGACGCGAGCACAGCTAGGAATGCCACTTTTTGCGGACCAAGCAACTGTAAAACGTTTCTTTATTACAGGTGGAGATTATGGTTTGTTAAAGTGAGTGCAATTTAAAAACAAAGGCTTTTTTAATATATGCTTCCTATTATGCACTCGCAATTTATATCAAACTACAACCGTATTCAGAGCCGTGATACATGATTTACAAATGGAAGTGCAATGCGCAACCAGCTAACAAAATGGGATGCTGCATGCAACTCAGAGTACGCCTGTGTACTTGCCTTGACCAAACGACATTACTGCCCTTTCGACTGGTTCGCTCCGGTGCCTTCGGCTTTGCATGTACACGTAAGACCGGATGGTGAAGTTGAAGTTACGGCGACACGGGTCAATCTTGAAGACGACGTAGCGATCGGTTGCAGGCAGGGTCATCTTCTCGCTGATGTTGCCTATTTTCTCTGTCAGCGTCACCTCGAACCCGTCCAAGTTATCTTCCTTGTACTTCCATGAAGCACGAATGAAGTGGTCACATTTTGCAACAAGCTGTACATCAGTCGGCGCACCTGTAAGCAAGAGTGTTTTATCAACTTTTATCACAGAATGAAATTTCCCGCACACTTATCGGCGTCATGGTGCACCCTACGATTATCCACACCCTAACCTTCTTTGGAATCCCGTCATGAACTGCTGCGCGCTCACATAACGACTCCCTACCAATACTCTTCGAGTTATGCCCTCCACCGCCAGGACGGAAGCATCCAGAGACGAAACCACACCAGAGCCGCACCCCTTACAAGAGACAGTGATCGGTAAGTTCTTGACGGAAGAGATCTCGGTAGCTGACTGTACGGAAGACAGTGCTCGCCATCTTGCTTCACTGCGTACTAACCGGTTGTTTGATATAATGAGGACAAGAATGTGGTACTTTTCACGGTGGTGAAGAGCGGATTGATTCGGAACATTTATGTTCACTCGTTTATAAAACAGCTGTTGCCAAGTGCTATGCTCTCACTTATTCATTCGTATATTCCTGTGAGAGACCAACGCACACCTGAACCTATGTACGCGTGTAGCCAACTGCATCTGTACATGAATGCACGCTGTTGTGTACATACAATAGCGTTCGAAGCGCGAATTGACGTTGATTATTTGCCGAGTTTCAACAGCTGACTGAACGGCTATAGTACGGATATCAAGCGTCTGCACATTCATTCAGGAATAACGTAGTAGTCAAACTTTAGAAGAGTGAGCTAAAAAGAGTGCTATTTGTTGGTACAACTCTCAGCTTTGAATGCTGTAAGGCGGGATCCTAAAAATGCCCACTCTGTGAAAAAGCGCCGCCGTTGTTGTTCTAGTTGTCCAATCATGAAAATGGCCGCCGCAGTAGAGAGGCAAAACACGTGTGCGATCCAATAGGATTTGAACCCGGGTCTGTACGGTAGCAGCCCAGTGCTCAATCAATTCCGCTAACTATTTTTCAACGTGGTATTTATTTCACTACCTGTCAATGTAAAAAACAATATTTACAACACATATTTACAACTAATAGGTTCACATACAAATGAGTTGATTACAAGCTAAAAACCAAAACTAAACACAATGAACTAAGTACACTTAGTATTAAACGGGGGTAACATTGAACAACTATTAAGGTGGGGATACCAATCAGGGCGAAAATCATTTTTGTCACAGACGTCATTAAGATTTAATGATCATATGGCAGAAGTGTGCCGTGGAAGAAACCATAGACTCAGCGCGCCTATCAAGCAAGCGCGTTTTCCGTTAATTATGCAGAGTGATGAGCTACGTCAACTTTTATTTCTTTATTGCATGGTGAAATACACTCAAACACAACGACTAGAAAACCAGAGTCAAGTAAACTAGAGTGAGCGAGAAATAAGTTTACTGGGAGAAGCTCATAATCGTAGGCGTCGGCCAAGAGCCCTTACACTCTAGAAGCGTCCTCTGCCAGCTGGATGGTCCAGGCATGACCCACTTGGTCGGAGCTGAGCAACACCGTCTCCCATTTCTCCGCCTGAGTGATTCTGCGAGGGGGTGTAGCCGACTGCGGGCAAGCCCATGTTATATGTCCTAGGTCTTCCGTTTCCCTTAATTTGTGGCACTTGTCTCATTATTGCAATGGGTATCAGTAGCTGTGCGTAAACGGGTTAGATACGAACTCGTCCGAAGTAGTTGCCATACGACAAGCGGCCTCTTATTGAGTGACGGATGAGCGTGGAGGAAACAGGTCCTTCCCAGTCGGTAGTGATTTGTTATGTCCCTGTAGGACACGAATTGATCCCTACCCGACCATCGGAGCGGGTAGGCGGACGTGGTGTTAAATATCGATGTCTGCTCAATCGGCGAGTCCTCGAGCCGCGCTGCGCGCGCAGTCGATCCCGGTCACGCCGGAGTGGGCTGCAGGTACCCATATAAGGCAGATGTTTCACGGCCGCGCATAGCGACGGAAGCCAGATTTAAAGCGAATCTAACCAGAAGCATCTGCAATCAAGTAGACAAGAGAATACACTAAATTCAGGGCAAACACAAGCTCTGCAAAATTCGTGCAAACGCACATGAGTTCAACAGCGCGGAACCAGTCAGGTGGTTGCAAACCCTACACTTCCTCCGAAATACGACTTTCTTGATCTATAGGTGGCTCCGGCATGCTCCGCAATCTCAACCCTTTTTCTGTATTTGCACACTGCTACCTCCACACGTTCCCAGCGTACAAAAAAAGTTGTCATGGTTGCTGTGCTATTATTTGTGGCACATACACACTTGGGGGATTGACCAAGAATCGGGATGTTGAGGGGAAAGGCGCCCGCTTCACAAAATTCACAAATAATAATAATTCGAAACTTTAAAGTGGAAGAATAGTGCATTCCCAATGACCACAGAATAGAACACGTGCACACGAGCCGCGGAAAACAGTGGTTCTGGTGAAGCTACGGCATGTGGAAGTCTTCTCGTTGACGTAATTCGCGCCGTAAGACATCGAACCGAAAGCAAACAGAGAGACACATACACGGTGTAACAGAAAAGGAGCCCCTCGAAGTAATTCGCGTCAAAGAACAAAGAGATAACAGTGAACATGCAGATGCAATTACGTTACAGCAGTAAACAAATGTTAGTATTTATCTCAAGGCATTCGCTTCAATGCACGCAAGCAGACATAAGCGCTCTGAGGAGATTTCTCTTAGTAATGATTGAGTTGTTAGTTTGAGTGTGTGTACGCAGCTTTACTAGAAATTCTGCCCTTAAGGAAATTGGGAACAATCGAAATTCACGACAAATAACATGCGAACAAATACATTATGTGCTAACAAACGTTCCTTGCTGAATGAAATACACCTGGAAATCAGCTATATGCTTTCAACGACTCTATTTTACGCTTCTATATGGAATGTTATAACATATGAAGGTTTTCCTAATCTTATTAAGTATTTTTTTCTTCGGGCTAGGAGATGATGTTAAACAGAGTAGACCGCAACTACCTCTCGACATGTCACTGTTACTGCTCATCGTGGTCCTCTGCGGAAAAAAGTACATCACTACGTCAGTGAAGTTGTACCACGAAAAAGACTGCGTTTAGAAAAGGACACTCCAGAATGAATCACATCCATTTCATCAACCAAGTATTGCAAAAATGCCCAGTAATGAGCCACTTTACCTGACATTTATAGACTATCAAAAAGTGTTTGATTCTGTTAACACAGCCGCAGTTATGAACGCCCTGAAGAACCAAGGAATAGAGGAGACCAACCTAAGACTCCTAGACGACATGTATAAGGACTGCACGGGCAGTATGACCCGTCACACGCAAAGTGGTAAACTCGTGATCCGAAATGGGGTGCGACAAAAATATACCGGCTCACCAAAATTGTTCCCACCATGTCTGGAGAGTCTATTCAGGAGCCTTCCCAGGGAAAATTTAGTCTTGCAGATAAACGGGGAACACTCAACCATTTAAGACGACCTACCACCCTGGTATTCTAATTCGTTCCTCCACTTCAACCTCCAGCGGAGGAGAGCTTTGATATCTATTTCCCCTCGCGGGATTGCGGAAACCTTTCCTCAGCCGAGTCGAGGAAATGAATGGAGCGGAGGAGGGACTCAGAATACAACCCATAAGCAGCCATTGGAAGCCTACCCGGACCCAGAGATTCTTAGCACCTCCTGCAGTATTGCTTATTTTCCCGCCGCCTTCAGTAGGGGAATGCAGATACTGGGGACTGGAGGCCAATAGTGTGATTGAGTACTTATTGGAAGGCGTTTTGTAAAATGAACTAAACCAGGGTTGTCAAATCCTTGTCTGGTGAGGTAACGCTGTCTTGTGTACTAGGGAGCCCTGCCTCATATGGTGGAACCTGTCTAGTGCAGCCTCCCGTGGTATCCGGCGTCGGTGTGACCGGAACAGGCAGCATTTCGGATCATGTAATGGAGCCGTGGTTGCTAAGCATCGGTATGCTCAGAAATCGTGACACGCTCCACTGATTCGCATAAGCTGGTAGATCTAAAAACACCGCTTTCTATTGACTGAACAGTTATCGGTTTAGATTTGAGGTACAGTCTTTAATGCACTATCGCATTTCATGACATTTATATACAATGCCTAAAGGCGTAGAATGTGCCGGCGCTTCGATCCTACCGCGGAACCAGCGAAGCGGATACATACGCGCTATTTGAGGGCGTTTGTGGGCAGGTGCATTGAGCGCGCAGGGGGAGCGGCAACGCTCCCCGGCGCGTTCTCTGTCCCACAGCGCTTTTTAAAGAAGATGCGATTAACCAGATGCGATTAAGATTAACCACTTGCGATGTTAATCTTGCAAGATGCAAGGGTGATCCCGATCAGGAGAAAGGATTCGGGTGCAGAATAGAATTTGGTGGGGTACATTCGGCAAGCACTTGCCACAAATAAAAAGTAAGCTACCTCTGTCACTCAAACGAAAAATCCACAACCAGTACATACTGCCGGTAGTGACATACGGAGCGGAAACTTGGCGCCTTACTAAACAACTAAAAAGCAAACTTAGGTCGGCTCATGAACCCTAGAACTAATAATGTTAGGAATAGCACTCAGGGACAGGATATGAGCTACCTGGATCGAGAACAAACTAGAGTAGAAGATAGCATAATTCAAATAAAGAAGACGAAATGAACTTGGGCTGGACATGTACTGCGGCGAACCGACGACCGGTGGACAATTAAAGTAACAGAGAGGATACCAAGAGAGGGGTCTAGAATGAGAAGGCCATTAACTCGACGGTGAGATAAAAGAAGAAAGTTCGGAGGCACAGAATAAACTCGGGCAGCGCAGGACAGAAGCGAGTGGTAGTCACTGGGACAGGCTTTTGCCCTGCAGTGGACCTAAGTAGGCCGATGATGACGACGACGACGACGACGACGACAACGATTATGATGATGATGGTGATGATGATAATGACGACGACTACGACTCCACTACGTTGAGCAAACTGAGCTACAAAGGCTCTGTCAGGGTTGGCTGCGTCTTGTCGGCATCGTAGTTGAACTGCGATTGCAGGCTGTAACTGGTGGTAGCTTTCGGCAGAGGCGCCCACCACTTCAGACGTATGGTAACTTAATTCCGTGATTCCGGCACCTGACTCTACCCTAACCTGGAGTGACGGAATCTCACAACCAAGGTGCGCCATGAAATCTTCCGACGTTTCAATGTACTTCCAAGGTAAACTCTCCAGTAACAATAATTATGCTTCGTCCCTATGGCCCATATCGACGGCATAATGATCTTCACTTGCCACGGCCATTAAGACCATGGAGAATTTACCAGTCCATAGTTGGGGATCTCACATTACAAAACGAGAAAAAAGAAGGCAAGGCATGTTAAAAATAATTTCGTCCTGCTTTGTACCGCCACCCGCAGCACCCCCCCCCCCCTTCCCGGGGGGCCCAGTGTCACGAGTGAAGGACAATCCCCGCTACGACGCCGAATGAGATCAAGAGGAGGAGGAAGAAGAGAGATCAATCAGATTATTCCATATACTGACAGGAGTTCATCTCTTTCTATTAATTTCCGGAACATTTTCCCCAAAAATGCAAAACTTTTACCAGCCCGGCTACTCAATCGTCTTCTCGAAGATTATTTGGCCTCTATGCAGCCAGGTGCTATAATTTATACAGATGCCTCTCAACGAGAAGAAAAATCCGGTATCGGAATATTTTCCCTTTCCCCTAACTGGGCCTTTTCGGTTCGTCTGGTGATTTTATCCCCATATTCTTTGCGGAATTCCTGGCAATTGTCCTGGCGCTACGAAAGCTGGATGTGTCAATTACATCTCCAATGATAATTTCCGATTCTTTCTCTGTATGCCTAGCCCTTCCTTCCCCTAAAGACACTCCCCTTCTGCGGACGTTTCGGTCACTCCTGCCACCTCACTTCACTGAAATTCACCTTCTTTGAGTTCCTGGTCATGCAGGGATCACATTCAACGAGACTGCCGACTCTCTAGCAAGGGTAGCACTTTCTGGGCCTGTAGTAGACGTCGTAGAGCCGACACCTTTAATAACAGCAGCTAGGTACCGTAGGATGCTGAAACTCCAAGTACAGCAAGAATCGGTTTTATTATCATTAAGGGATTTTAATCATCTTAAATTCTCATGGAAACCTGAATGGTGCCCTTCACGCAACTTAGAGGTGATTATTACAGCCTTACGTTGTCGAGTACCCAAGTTAAATAGGTATTTGCACAGGTCTCGTCTGGCGCCAACAGCTCTGTGCAGCTATTGCAACGAAGACGAGTCTGTCGATCACTACCTTTTGACATGCCGACGTTTTTCCCGACTCAGACGTCAGTCCCTGGAGGTGCCGCTTTACAGTTTGGGGATATCCCTAACAGTGCAGGCTATTCTATCGTTCGGGGCATCCGAAACTGGGTTCTGCCGCCGGGATGTATGCTCTGCCCTCTTGCGCTACATTGAAAATTCAAAACGATTCTCTTTATGATTGCGATTGGTCACCCTCGCTTTGATTTTTCAGGATTTTTTTTTCCTTTTTTCCCAAACATTTTTCAAACCGGTCTAAATTATCTTTCCTAAACGTCTCGTGATTAGATAAGAATTCCATTCATTTTAACCATCCTCTGTTGATTGGCCGATCCCCTGATTGGGTATGTGCCATACCAAAAGGCGCAACAACCACAACAACACATGTGGAGGACACCACGCCACGTGTGGATTTGGCCAGGTTCTGGGGTGCTTAACCGAGAGCTGTTTCTTTCGATTTGTGGTTTTTCTTTTCACCCCTTGGTTTTGTTTTTCTTCCGTTTGTGGCTAACGTAGGCGAGGCAGTGATCACGGAAAAAGGGATGAGGGCCGGGGCTCATCGCCTTGGTCGGAATCTCTTCCTGCACGGGAACTCCCGTTGGAGGAGCTTATGAGTGGCCGCGGGACGGGCTTCCCCGTGGCCTTGGTCCCTTCCAACGGCGGCTTCATTCACCGGCACAACCCGCAGTCCATCCATAGCGACCTGGGGGAGGTTCCCACGCATTTCAAGAAAATCACGGATGTGAGGCCGTTCGGCTGGGCAGGAATCTTGTGTCGGTCCTCTGACAAAGATTGCATCGTGGATCTGCTTGCCTTCATGATGTTCGCATCGGTCCCGGTAAGC
>NW_027526295.1:31805425-31806490 GCF_048455015.1 Haemaphysalis longicornis | reverse complement strand
GTCTCCTGACAAAATGAAAGGTTCGGGTGGCTGATCTACCAGGCCCTCGAAGTGTGAGCTTGGGAGCTGGAAGTCAGGAGGTACGTACAGAGAGCGTAGAGTTATAAGCCTATTAAAAATAATAGTACGCATGCCCACAGCCTCTACGATGGTCTCTAGTTGGACAGTGGGGCACGCCAAGCAATAATGGCCACACCGCCTGACGATGTGCCACCACCATCCCTGGTCTTCCTAAATACCATGCAACTATTTAAGAGTTTTGTGTGCTCAGAGTTTGAATGTGTTTCTTGGATACACATCCCACTTGGCTGATTAGTATGCAGTAACCCATATATATCATCAAGATTATCAAGAAGGCTTCTGCAGTTCCGTTGAACAATACTTTACCTTCCCATTACGCACATTCAAGAGTGAGTGGAGTGTGTGTGTGTGTGTATTCATGTTTGTGGTTCGCTGCTGGTACTCTCGGAGGGGGGGTTTTGGGCCTCTCTGTTGGCTCGGACGTTGGATGTCGTTCCTTGCGATGCGATACAGGCCGGAATGGCCCGACGACGATATTTTCTCCAGATGTCCTGGGTGTGCCCGACAGACTGAGCTCCGTGGATCTGGATGTAGCACCTTTTGGGCGCTCTTCTCTTTAGCCATTACTTTCGAGGGCGTCGCGGCGCCATGGGCAAGACAGATGGTGGGGTGAGAATAGGAGAGGACGCGGTTTCCTCTGCGTCCATTTCCTCAAGGCTCTCGGGTGTGCTCAAGACCTGTGAGTCAGGAACAACAGTGAGTCCGCTCCCAACCATATGGGTGGCCACCTCCACCATTGTCGGCCCTGCAAGTGGAGTGGCGACGGGTGTGGCTACGAACGGCAGCCCCGCGGGGGCGGGAGCAAATCAGCTGCGCTCTATTGCATCTCCGCCGCAACCAGGCGCCGCTCCGACCCTTGCGAGCAGCGTAGGCGTACCTTCAGGAGCCAAGTGTGCAAACCTCTTGCGGGTTTCCGGAAAGCCGATGTTCTCATTGTCCTTCAAAGTGATTTTGTTTTTCTTGTACGTGGTTACGTAAGTCATA